>NC_054057.1:98068580-98375091 GCF_017639655.2 Falco naumanni | reverse complement strand
AGAGTCAGGCAATATCAGGTTTTCCTAGAATTTTCCTGCATTTCAGTAGTCACATTGGATCTATAAATGAACCTGACAATTTTTAAGGTTTTTTTAAACCTTCTCATTAGCATTTCCACTGGATTAGCCAAGCCCAGTGAGAAATACATTTCATAAAATTGCTTAAGGTACACGGCAACGAATGAACTGTATGACATTGCGAAGCTAGGAGGGAGCACTAAACTGGTTGTCCTTCATCATCAGGAAAAGCCAGTGGGGTTTCTGGATGAGAAAGGGAAACCAAAACCAGGTCTTCAATTCTCCGTTAAAAAGAAAGCAGACAGATGCATGCCTTAATACATTTCTACTCTCACACTAAAAAGGTATCATGAAAACTCTCGTTTCTCCTAAATATTTTGCAGCACTGCAAGCTACAATTACATTAGATCTCCAGTATGCATAACTCCTTAATTAATCAGAATTCACAACCATCTTTCACACACTAAAAATAAACCCTTGCTCATCTAACCATCCGAAAATCACACATAAACATGTGAAGAATCTACAACTGTACTGGGGATCCCGCATCTCCACCTACAAATGATTTTAAAATCTACTCATTTTGGTGGTGAACTATCCCACTGAACAGATGAATATTTGCATCCAAATATTACCCTCCTCTGCCACATGAACTCTCCAGGCTTGACAGTAGCTGTCCCAAGTCCTACATCTGCCAGCAGGACAACAAAACAAGGAGACATGTTAAAGCAGAGATGGAGAGCAGGTAGAGGGCAATTTAAACTCAAACCCAACAAGAATCTTTTTTGTTTTATTCTAAGCTTGGCTTTGCCTCAAGCCAATTCTCATTATTAAATGAAATAGATTCATCATTCCATAAGTGGGAATGTGCATTGCCAAAAAGGAAAGTACCCAACTATGATGACCAGTAAATTGCTCACAAAATTTTACATAGGAACATTTTTTCTTGAAAACAACATTAATTTTCTGTTCTTGATTAAAACAAAAAATACACTATATACAACCATTGCTAAAGTCATGCTTCTGTTAATATTAATACCAAAAGTAAAGTATCTTTGAGACTGAAAGTAAGGCAACCCTGATTGCTTTGAGAAGCACCACAAAAAATTAAAATCCAGAAACCTTCCTCAAGCTGGAATTACTTGAGACCTGCACAGTTAAGTACTTTCCATTCAACAAGAAGTCCTTTTTTCTCCATATCATCAGTTCTTTACATTCTACTAATAATTTAAGCACAGCCCTGTCTAGTAATAAGCTTTAAATTCAATTAAAAGTGCAGTAGCACTCTTGAAAATATATTCTTGGGGGAAAAGCATCTCAAAATTCAAACTCTAATTTTAAGAGGAGGAGGATGGCAGCAGCAAGGCAGATGACGGAATGAGCATTACCCACCCCCACGTGCACTAGTGGCACAAATTACCTCAGTGTTCCACTTGGTAGTTTCAACCCATTCACTGGAATTACTGCAGGACATGTTGGAATAACTAGAGGTACATCACATGGAAATGCAGATGATAACTCATGTCAGCTCCACTGGGGCCTGCTTTTAAAACATACTTTAAGACAACACTAATTGCAGAGAAAACCGTATTTGCTTTAGATTTTTTTTTTTCTAAGGGTTCAGCTGTTTATCTCCCTACAGATCCAAACATTTACTGTACTCTGAGAGTTCACTGTACTCTAGCAATTAAATTAATGGCTGCAGCAACAGCAAGAAATCCTTTAAACCCCTGTGGGCTTGTTCCTTTGATTAGACTAGATCAGTGAAGCTACAGCTATTTGCAGGCAGATTAGATAGGCTAGGTTTTTATTGCCATTTCCACTAGAGATTGAAAGGTCATGTTTGTTGACATCTTACCAAAACCCATCTGTGAAAGTTTACTTTAAAAGTTACTCTTCAGGAATATTTTTAATTTTTAAAAGAGTACCATATGGATCTAAGAATAAGAACTGACCTAACTATACCAATACAAACCAGAGTACTCCACTTTTGCAGTGAGCAGCAGAACATATCTAACACCCGCACATATATTTTCTCTTCTCTAAAAGCAAAGTTTGAACAAATTACAACACATGGGGCACTATTAATATTAGGCTTTGGGGATGAATCATAAGGTAGTTCACGATCTGCATCTCTCTCTGATTTTGCTTTGGTTGAAAGAATGGATTCAAAGAACATTCATATTTCTAGTTAAACTGTGCCATGCTATTTTTAACTCTATAATCTTTTTTTCCTGCTAATTAAGAATGCTTATAATGACAATGTTGTGGGTAGTAATGAGCATCTCAGAACATCTTTACAAGCATTAATGTTCCTATGCTATTTGAGGTGTCAAATGACAAACATTCTGGTATCAGAAAATATCTGCACAGCCTTGCGAGAACAGCACTACAATTCCCAATTTCCTGGGACAAGGGTAAATTGACATGGAAATTAGCAGCAGAACTGGGAAGTGAATCAAGCTTTCTGAAGACCTTATCGCCTGCCTTAATAATGAGATGATCACTTTCTCAGATGGTTTGCTTCTCTGCAGTAATACAACAGTCATGCTTGGGATGGTAATAATCCTTCAAGAACTTCCCCAACAAAGCACAAAAGACACCAGAAATTAAACAAAGTCCTATAAAAAGTGAGATCCTCATATTTGTACTGCAGGGAAACAGCAGTAAGCTAATGGAATTTTAATAAAAATCTATTACATTCCATACAATCAACCAAACCAACACCTTTCCCCATACCTGCGCACTCCACACGCAGTACAAGTCATGGGCCCGCTGGGCATTAATGCTCAAACTACTGAACTGTTTGCTTGCTTTAATTTCAACACTAAAGTCAATAATACTTATCAAAACAGAAATGGGCTAAAAATAAAGTGCTGTGTATTTTGATACCACATTCCTTATATCACCAAAATAGCTTCTTTTCCTTCTTTCAAATTTAAGGTCGTATCTGAAATAATTAATCGAAGTACTGTAAAAGATGAGATTTCCACCACCCAAATGAGATACCTGTAACTTGGTATTTTAAGAAATCCAGTACATTTTGAGATCTTCTAAGTTCTCAAAACTCACTAATTTTTTAAAGTCAAGTTTGTTTAAACAACTAAAGAGAAACCCACAAAAACTTATACTTTTTTAAAATGTAAAATGTTTTGCTCTTCGTAACACGCAATTTTCACACCAACTCATTCTACTCCTACTGTACTGCCAGTAGTAGGTCTGTTTCAAGAAAAAAATATCTTTAATTAGACTCTTATGAGAGAATTAAAAGAAATCATAGTTTAGGTTTTTTCTAAATTATACTACAATAATTCTCTTAGGCCATTGCGTTACAACTCTAATTCCACTCACTGATTGTACTGCTAGGGTGAAGCAGATTTCTTCAACTCTGTTTACAAAGGCATTGCTTTCTGTATGGAATTATGTCTCCTAAGGAGATGAAAGGTTTTGACATTTAACTTTGAAGCATGTGACTTCACCTGAAATTTTCAGATTTAAGACTACTTGCAAATAGTAGTACTCATTCCTCCATCCCAGTTGCAGCCCTGCAAATTCATCATTTTCCACTCTTTTAATTGATAGTACACGGAATTATGCTTGAACCATAATTTTTGAAAAAACAATTAAAAAAGGATGTATGTGGCCATTTCCCAGTAGATTTAAAATTATATTTCTTAGGATATATCTTATTTTCTTAAACCACATAAACCATACAAAATTTTATCCAGAAATTACATCTCTTCTTTGGCCAGTCAGCTCTTCGATTATTCCATTTTTGCTGACACAAATGTATTCTATTGTTTAAAAAAATTGGGGTGTGTGGAAGGTTAGAGAAGAGACTAGAGAAGAGGGAGCTACACATCTTCCTGTCACACAGATCAAAAAACTCTCCTGAAATATCTGTCAAAAGCTCCGCAGGCAAAATTTCCAGACTGTTCCTTACATATAGCCATAACAGCCTGTTTTGTGAAGGTGTGTGATAACTGTAATCCATGAAAGTTACAGGAGAGATTCAGGGAAATTAAAACAAGAAGATATTAATGGCAATTCAATAATTCTTTTTTCTACATCTCATTTTGAAGAAAACGAAGTAGAATGCTTGAGGAAATAGCCTGTAATGAAGCTGGAAATGGGATGCATCAGCTTCCCGAGACCAGGAATCAATCTGGGACCACAAGTCGCTTCTTATTATCTTGGCTCCCCAAACGAATGCTGTGAATAGCCAGCATGGAGCTTCAGGGACTAACTTTCAGACTGAGGGTAACAGTCATAACTCACTCACCCTTACTTCCACATGGATAGTAGGGAACATAAGATTTTTGAAAAATATAATTCAGTTCATAATACAGATCAGCTGTTTTCGTCTTCTAGAATATACAAGTCTCAAACCAAGTGCCAGTACTACTTCATTTCCACTTGGTATTTTTCAAATATTTATATGGCACTACAGAAATGTCTTCTAAAATAAAAAGCAGAACATAATAGAACTGATCTTAAATGTTTTCCACTTTCAAAATCCACACAAAATATTTTATGGCTTATATTCCTGCAGTTTTTCAGTTCAATATCTGTGCAGGAATCCACTGAGAATGAGCATGTAAGAAAACCACGAGGCAGCAAGAAATCTGGGTTGTGACTTACCTCCTGATATCATCACTCCTTCATTTCTTCACACCCTGCAGCACAGCCTCTACCTGATCACACATTTGTTAAAGAGTCTTAGGAAAGGTGTTATTATTTCATACATAAGGCAGTAGCAATAAAAATATCTCCTAGATGTATTTTTTTTAGTTCTTTGCATTCTAAAGGAGGAGAGGAAGCAAGACACCTACTGGGTAAAGTTTCTGGGTTGGTTTTCTTAAGAACAGCCACCTCCCACCAGAGAATAAAAATCTTCGCATTCAAGTGGAACTCTCTAACTCTTCCCCAAAATCACTGCAGCTGCAAAAGAAAAATTACTGGATTTTCTACCTAAACAATAAAGTTCACAAAAGAGAAATGAGGAAATACATCACCTCTATGGCATCTTTGATTTTTTTTATTTGTATACTAGCTTTATGCCATGCACTGGTAATAAAACAGAGAAGTTAATCATTCAGTGAACTGATATAATTCAATAAGCCACTGAACTTGAATACTCATCTTGGATAATAACAGTTTACTAGTTGCATGATCTGCGCATATCTTTGAGGAGAATTCAATTATCAAAACCAGATTTTCTCTGCCTTTTTTCTAGACTCTATTCTTTCTCATTGATTTTATAGTAGAAATCAACACCAACTACTGAACCTGTTTATTCACTTTTTCTCATGCCTTACTGTCTCTAAAAGTCAGCCATATGTAACCCTCTTAAATCAGAATGACTAAGGAAACATGGACCAATAACTTCAGTTTATAAAGCATAAATACAATAGATGCATGAAATAAATATGACATACAGAAGAGGGACAAAAATATGTTCTTGAATCACTGCATGTGCTCCAGAAAAATGGTGTTACATATCAGCCACAACTCCTGGATGCATTCTGTAGGAAGTTAACCCATTCCTTCCTCAGAGTTTCTATGTTAACCAAGTTTTAAACCTTGCCAGATGTTCTTTCTTTCTTCAGATTGGAGTGTAAGGCTTTATCTCAGGCTGGAAAGGAAATTCTTATACATAGGAAAGCCCATTTGCCATTGCTTTGCAGTGACACAGCTTCCTAGAAAATTTATCCAAAGTATGACACCTACCAGATGTTGCTTCTCTATAGGAAGCCTCGCAGATATGTTCTCTTCCTCCCAGGGCTTTTTTTCCCCAGGACTTTTCCCCCTGATTTTATGGCATTAAAAGATGCCTCATTTATCTGCAAAAAGTAAACCTATGCATATTAAAATATTTTGGTACCCAGTTTATACAACTACTGGGGTCCTATCATTGTGATGTTTTCTGTCCCAGATTAGCCCTAGTTATTTTTTACAATGTTCTTCAGCCTAGAAGACCTTTTCAGGTTTTATTATCACCAATTAAGAGCTTTCCTTTCAGAAAAAAACATGAATGGCATTTGAGTTCTGTAGTCTTCCTGCTTAAGGACACCAGAAAATTACAGTAGTTTCACACAGTTGATATTTTAATATACTGGCAAATAGGCAGATGGGAATGAGGTAATACTGTGGAAAATTTGTAGTTAACTGCAATCAACAAATGGGTTATAAATTTAGGTTGCTAATTTGTCATGTTTGAACCTAGTTTGTGAACTACTGCAGAATGATCTAGAGAAACATCCCTGTACAAGGACTTGGATGCACATGCTTTCACTCTTGTCTGATTGTAGTTTATTGTTTTAATCCATAATCTGATTGTGCTGAGTGGGGCTCATTTTCTAGATATTTAATTGTGATCAAACGTTAACAGGCACAGAATCTAGGATAACCGTCTATGGACCTAATCCATAGTGAAAGCACTTCCTAGGGGGAATACTACTAAAGGTATTCAATAGCCCATTGCTATAGCCCATGTGATAATGGTTAGGTAGTAAAAAAGACTGTGTGAAAACAGATACGTAAAAACCTGCATATACAAAAGCCCTATCGTGTGACTGTGTTGATGACAAAGTACAGTATATATGGTCCACAGCAACCTGGAGCACAGACTCCAGTCCCAACCACATCACCTTAGCAAGTCTGTCACTGGCCATGCTGCACAAACTACTATTTCACCCAGCAGCTTTACAAACCCTTTGGAAGGTGCCGGGAAGTCACACAATATTGGTTGAGATGTGCACCCTGAAGAGTCTGTTTGCCTTGTGCTAACAGCAAGACTGTGGACTGGGCAACAGATCTCATGGCAAGCTACTCACAAAGGGAAGACTGGATCAATCACAGCATAAAAACATTTTTTCGGGAAGTGAAGTGGCATGCACTGAGCAGCTAGCAATAGTAAAACTGTCCTAAGCACAAGTCACAGCTTGATAAAACTTCAGAACCAGCTAGAGGAGAAAGCATTTCTCACAGCTGTTGTCACCAAATCAGACAGTGTAAGCACGCCCAGCGCGCCCTCATCCTGGTACCCAGCGTGGCCTCACAGGCACAGCAACACCCCCAGGGACTGCAGGCACTCCCCCAGTGCCGCAGAGAAACTATTGGGCCTTCTCTGCTTTTCAGGATATAGCAATGGGATGTCTGTATGACACCCACAATGGAGAGACATTTTAAAAAGCAGACTCTTGAAAATACAAAGATTAAAGTACAGCGCTACTGCTGACTGCATTTATTTCTAGTCCATGGATACCACTTGCAAATATTCTCTTCCTATCATCTTTTCTTTTCAATTTCAATGAAGCAGCATTACCAGCATGTTAAAGAGCTCATTCATTAGAATTAGAAACTTTCTTATACTACTCTAATAGTTTTTTCTTGATAATAGCATAATCTCTAACTGCATATTTATATATATATGCATACAACCTCTTCATTTCAGATGCAATAAAGTGAAGTTCAGCACATAGATACTTTTGTTCCAATATTGGCAATTCATGGATTTCCAGGGTGCTTAATTCTCTCCTACTGACAAAACTCTCCACAATATTAATTTCACACAGAGAACCATCATATTGCATGCACTCCTTCAAACATATTACAAAAATTTGGGATTTTTTAAAGCATTTGTACAATTCAGATTAATAGAAAGTCCTCACACACCCAAACACATTAGTGTTCAAATGAATAGGACTGGCTTTTTGATCTTAAAATTGCAGCAATTATCATATCTCATAAATTGCAGGAAAACCAAGTAGTTTGAATAAATATTATTTGCTTCCCTCCACAAAAGTGGCATCTAGCATCCACCTCATTGAATGCTAAAGCATACAAGACAAAAGGCTGCTTTCTTTTTTTCTTTATCTTATGTAGAGCAAGTGTCATTAATAATACGTGCATATTATTAAAACCGACAGTAAAGTCTTGCTTTTTCAAGAAAAGTAGATAAATCAGGATTATTAAGTCTAATTTATTACCATCAATAAGCCATGTAAAAAATGCTGTGTAGAAGAAGAATACTTTTTAGAACTGAAGAGTTCAGGTATGAGGTCCCTCTGGCCTTCATTTCCCATATGTCAGACTCAGAAATTTTAAAAATACTTATTAAATCATCTAATAGAACTTCTCCATAAGCACAGATCTCTTCACCTATTGTGTTGCAGAGTTGTTTTTAATTCTTAAATTTTAAATATACAAAACATAACAGAGTATAAAGATATTGACAGTACATCTTTCTGATAGTCAAGATTTCTGCTGATGCTTTTTCTCTCTCCCCATTGTGCCTTCTTATTAACCATCACATTGCTTTTTATGACTTGATAAAACTTTATTTTGTATTTGAACTTTCCACAGCAATCCATCGTTGTCTCAGGCAGGATGGTTGTAAGGTACACCTTTCCTTAAAGAACAACCTCATTGCCTTACCCGCTTTGATATTCATCGTAACAGTACGACAACAAAACGTCTGAAACAGAACAGCATTCTCCTCCGTCACTCATGACTGCTGAGGTAGACCAAGTTACACACTGGAGATTGAGTCAACATACCAGGTATTCTCAAATCAGCACCAAATATAGATTGCTTTTGGCTTGGTATCACCGCACTATGCAGTCCAAACCATAATGAGTTGATCAAATCACATGACAAGTTTGTTTATTCACCATCTGTCAGCACCTATAGGTGGTCACCTTCTTCCAGAAAAATATCTATGCCTGTATCCTTGCTCTCCCAGATGTTATGGTGATTTTTCCTACCTGTATCCTATCTATCAAAGCCATGTAACAACCTGCTGGAGGCATACACAGCAGTGTTGGACAAATTTACCACGAAGCCTTTTGCTATCTGCTGGGAGGCAACAAGAGATTTAGCACAATTCAGCTTAATGATACTCAAACATGCTCTTCCAGCTGGAATGCTCAAAGAGACTCTGTCAGCATCGTGAATTGTTTGGGAAGGATGGAAACAATTCTGAGATTCTTATTCCTGGGATTCTGCTACTCTAGAGACACAATGCCCTTCCAACATCTAGAAAATGCATCTCTCTCCCATTAATGGGCTTGAAGAAAGATAACGGCTTCTGTGTGGGAAAACATCTCTTCTTTTCCTTCCACTCCAAAAGGAGTGATGTGTAAGTTTTCTCTCCCCTTCCCTCCCAGTATTTATGAGAATACATGGGCCAACGTTCTTAGAGCCCCTCTAGAGCAGATGCAACAGCAGTAATACAGGTATCTACAGACACAAATGCTGAAAAGGTAGAGCACAAGGATATAGGAATAGAAATTCATCAGAGATGACTCGCTGGAGAAATCTGTCAGCAAAGGACGGAGGTGAAAACTCTTGAAAAAGAAAAGTTCAAGGAGAATTGGTTTTAAGCATTCTTTGAAAAGTTATACTAAAATAATGTTTTTTAACAAAATATTTCTGAATTTTCAGAAATAAATGGTTTAACTGTTTTAAAATTTAAATTATACTTGTGTTATTACTTTAAATATTATTTTATGTTCAAGAACAGAGCAAACCCTTTTGATTGAATTGAAACAAAAATGTTTGGAAAATTTTCATTTTGTTCTCTATGAGTAAAAAGATAAGGAAAATATCTTTTTCTAGTCAACTATTTTAAGCTACATGCATGGTTACTGTTGTCCACCATTCAACATTACTTTCTAAGGTTTGACCAGGATTTTTGCTACTATTGTCTTAGTCCCTGAATTTTTCAGTCATCACATTTTTCTGTCTAGGCATTCTACTAGGTCTGTTTTCATGTCCAACATCTCCTGGCTTTTCAGTCGTAGCTTTGCAAACAGCTAGACAGAGCACCAGATGGCTAGCTGAATTAGCAAAAATAAGCAAGCAAACACCACCCTAGGTTACAGGCTCCCAAAACTTTCTATGCTTGTTTCCACAACTGCAATTCAACATATTGAACAAAAAAGGTTATCAAACAAATTGCAAATTTTGACTTTCTGACACCTATATGATTTGTTGACAAGAAATAATTTTTTGAAGTGACACATCAGTTTGGTTTGCAAAAATAAAATTTCTAGTTCATGTTCAGCTAGTTAGCTGTGGCTTTTTTAAGAGAGTATAAAGAGCTAATTTAAATTAAAATTCAGTGTTTCTACTTGCAAAGTTCAACATAAATGAAAGGATTAGACAAGACTTTCTGATATCAGTTCAATATATCAAAGACAACTTGTATGGCAGGAAACATTCTGGCACATCAGAGGAATGAAAAATTACAGTCATCCTTTGTAATATTTATCAACTTCTCAATCAAATGTATTTGATACATGTGTATCTCTTGCCCTATTTGGAAATCTTCATAATCCTTCCATTCTGTGATTAATATTCAATAAGGAGAGTACATGGGATTCAGCATCCCAGTCACACCAGTGCGAGATAAGCTACTCTGCACTATTCATGCACTACTCCAAGACAAACACTTCAACACTGCTGCATTTAGTTCCCTTAGCATTTAAAGAAAGGAAAAGAGCAAATCAAAACAGCTTAGAGAGCTGCATTTTTTACCAATTACAAAGTGGCATAATCTAAACCTTCTCACTGGAGCTGCTACACAACAAACATCCACCTCAACCCTGGGAAAAAAAATAATATGTAATACACACAATCCTTTTCACAAGCCCTGCCTAACCTTGTTGGGTTCAGTGGGACTTGTTTGTGTACTGTTTGTCAAGCGTGTGAATGCTCCTTTCCAGGAAAGAGAAGCAAGAGGAAAGGTATGAAAGAAAGAATACAGCTGAGGGAAAAAACCCTGTAACACCAAGCAGCAGCTTTTTCTACATTCAGATATATCCAAAACGTTGTGATGGGTCCCTGATATTTTCCTTTTTTTATTTGTATCACTGACTACAGTAGATTCTCTAGATGGTTTAGTTTGATACAAACTCATAATTCTTGGTTGCTGAGCCCACTTTTTTTTCCTTTTTTAATTATTTTTTTTCCCCCAGAACATTACAAGTAGCAAGCCTTCACCAAAAAGCAAGAGATATTCCTAGGACAACTTTTTAAAGTCCCTACGTGTTGCAGACCTCTGCATGCAACCCCTCACGCATGCCCTGACACAAGTCTGGCAATATTGCCAATGCTCCAACACCCGTATTTCCAAAGCTCATTCATTTTCCTACCAGGACTATGGGAAAAACATAAAACAGACTCTCTGGGAAACACAGAACAGAATTCTTGTATGCTACTCAGACTAGAGTATGAAAGCGGTCCAGCCTCATAATTTTTCCATCAATACACAATAAGGACATGCTTTAGGAATGCAGATATAATTATATAATCAACAATTGATACTTTAACCTTAACAAGGTGGGGCAGTATCTGTCAAACAGATGATAAATGTATGGAAGCATGTGTAGGGTGGTACAGGTTCCCAATCATTAATGATTTACTCGCTTTTATGACTTCGAATAAGAGTGTTTGGGGCTTATATTTTCATTTTTAACTTTGAACAATCTTAATTCACTTCCAACTAAATTTTTGTTTGCTGGATTATGAATTTAAGTGCTCTCTGTCAGTTTCTCATTAGTTTCTTTTAGTTTAATCTCACTAGATGACTGTACTTTACCATATTTAAATTAAAAACTGTAAGTTAGATAAACAAATGCAGAGTCCGGCAGATTCTTACAGGGTGACTGTGCAACACACAAATTACCTACCAAACATATGCTTTGAGAGAAACTGTATTTTAATTTTCAGTTTATTTATTAGTGATACTAGTGTGAAAGAACTGGACAGAAAAGCACCATAAAGTCAGTTGAGAGGTGACTTTAGCGTTGCCATGGCAATTTGTCTGTGAGCGTTCCTCTGTGTGTACTTGGATGTCAGGAAATTCTGTATTGAGCAAAGTGAGCCGATAAGAAGGTTTAGTCTATTTTAGGCTAAAGAAGCTTGGAGAAAAAGCCTGCATCCCAGAGCCAAATTATACAAGGAGGTTGGCACTAGTAATGTTTTTTAATTTCGTTAAGCATCTTACAACTATGAATAATTGATGTACAAAACCAAAAGCACCGTATCACCCCCATTCACCCAGAGCACCCAATGATGACAGCAGCCCCTAGCTGAGCTGCGTACACTGAGTACCCACCGACGCGCTCAAAGTGATGTTACACAGCCATCAGATCAGTGATCAGTAACACCACGATCAGCCTCTACTGCTAATGTGCTAAGTCTAAAATGGGAAAATAATTAAAATTAGAGCTTACGTGTAGAAAGTTTCTTACTGCCGTACTATCTTACTGTAGTTTTCATCTCTGCCCTCTAAAATGGCCCTGTTCTGTATCATAGTTTTGATTAGATTTAAACATTTAACTATTTACCTATGAGTCTAGCTAAGCAAGCACTGCCTTGCACCTTACAAGTTGTTTCTATAACAAGTCTCTGCTTTTAAATAACTCAGAATATTGCTTATAGAAAAACATCTAAGTAGAAAACTGGCACACAGGCACACTGACAGAAAGGCCTTTTACAAGGGCTGGAGCTTCCTCAGCACCTTTCTGAAAATCTGCTATTTCTAAGCAACCTTAACAATTTTATTTTGTTTACAAACTTCTCATTGTAAAAAAGGAGCAATATTACAGTGAAAACATTTTCAAGATGCTGCTTTCAATAACATTTCCTACAGGTAAATTGTCCAAGTGAACTTTCACCTTACAATAAGCTTAAAACATCTAAACTTTAAAATTTTGGTTCATTTTATTTTAGTACTTCTGAAAATTAAAACAATTCTGTTAAGGAACACTTATACTTTCTATGAAAGATGAAATTCATCAGCAGGAGATATCTTCATACAACACAAATCATACTTTCATACCACAGAAACTGTATTTTTATTATGATTCAAATATTGTATTTTTGTGACTCCAATTGATATCAACCTAGGATTCTGTTCTGGAAAATAAAAATAATATTTTATATGATAGTCTTGCTACTTCACACCAAGATCTCTCCCTAAACAGTTAACAGCATTCTACACTGATATCATACTTTAGAGATAGTCCTTATTTTATAATTCATAATATTTGCTCTTAGTTGCTATGTAAGTAACAAATGTTACTGAAGTCCCGACTACTCTGGGTAGGTATTACAAATTCTCTGACTATTAAGGGTGTGTTCATTTGTGTGTGTGCATGCATACATCCACATATACTTTTTTCCAAATAAAGAATTGTGGTGGGCTGACCATGGCAGGACGCCAGGTGCCCCCCCCCCCCAAGCCACTCCATCACTCCCCTCCTCAGCTGGACAGGGGAGAGAAGATAGAACGAAAGGCTCGAGGGTCAAGACAAGGACAGGGAGATCACTCAGCAATTACCGTCACCGGCAAAACAGACTCAACTCGGGAAAAGTTAATTTAGTCTATTACCATTTAAATTACAGTAGGATAATGAGAACTAAAAAGCAAAACCTAAACACACCTTCCTCCCACCCCTCCCTTCTTCCCGGGCTTAACTTCACCCCCGGTTTTCTCTCCCTCCTCCTCCCCAGCGGCGCAGGGGTGCAGGGAACGGGGCTGGGGTCAGTCCATCACACTCTGTCTCTGCTGTTCCCCCCCTCCTCAGGGGCAGGGTCCTCACCCTCTGCCCCTGCTCCAGCGGGGGTCCCTCCGGCACAGCCGGCTCCAGCGGGGGTCCCCGCGGGGGCACAAGCCCTGCCACAACCCTGCTCCAGCGCGGGCTGCCCGCGGCTCACAGCCTCCTTCGGGCATCCCCCTGCTCCGGGGCCCTCCCGGGGCTGCAGGTGGGGATCTGCTCCCCCTGGACCTCCCTGGGCTGGGGGCACAGCCTGCCTCACCGTGGGCTTCACCACGGGCTGCCGGGGAATCTCTGCTCTGGCGCCTGGAGCCCCTCCTGCCTCCTCCTCCCGCACTGGCCTTTGGTGCCTGCAGAGCTGTTGCTCTCACATATTCTCGCTGCTCTCCCCAGCCGCAATTGCTGTTGCGCAGGTTTTTTCCCCTCTTTTTTAGATACGTTATCCCAGAGGTGCTACCACCGTCACTGATGGGCTCGGCCTTGGCCAGCGGCGGGTCCGTATCGGAGCCGGCTGGTGCTGGCTCTGTGGGACATGGGGGAAGTTTCCAGCAGCTTCTCACAGAAGCCATTCCTGTAGCCCCCCGATACCAAAACTTGCCATACAAACCCAATACCACTAAGTGGTATAAGATGTCCTTTTCAGATCTATGCTTTCTAAAACATAATGTTTCCAGTCTAATTACAAAATTCATAGGAAATCCTGATACTACCTAGGGCAATAAAGTCCTGGCTAATAGAAAAGGCTTCTTTATTTATTTTCAGAGACTGAGAGTCAATAATTAAAGCCTGGAGCTTACCCACTTCTCTGAGCAGCTGTAATAACCAAAGGAAAGCTCATTTTGTTGGAAGTAGCCTGGTGAGATAGGTGTTTTAACAATAGGCAGAAAAAGAGAAGTGGGTATGGTAGTCCTATTTTCAGCTTTTATTTCATATTTCTCTTGTGAAAAGGTCAAGCATGAGCAGCAGCATACAACTCTTTAATGAACAAAGCCCTTAGTGTTTTCTCAGCTTTCTTTTTCCTCCAATATGTGAAACATCCTTACTTTTAACTACATCAAGTCTAAAACATATCGAATGCTGCGTTCGAAAATTCTGTTTCTCAACTTCCTCATCAAACTTACTGATCCTATTATCTCAGAACCACTGATACAAATTACATCATGGTAAAAATTTTCATAATTATGACACACCGAAGCTGCTTTGAACATATTATTAAGGAAAAACTAAATTTCACCTTCAGAATAAACACAGATAAATCACTGTACATTATATTACATTCAATAGTGTACTTCTGGTTAATAATCTAAATAACTAACTTTGAAAAAAATGAAAGAGATGCTTTCTATTTAATGGATAGTGAATGTTTTGTAATTTTCAGTTTTTCATTATACCGAAACACAAGATCTCCCACCAGTAGCAAAATACAGCTGATAATAACACTAGTACTAAACTGGCATACAAGATACATTTTCAGATGCTTCATTATCCATTCTTTATTATACTGCAGCTTCTTGAATAACCAGACTTTTGCAATAAATACATTAGCTTGTTGAAAATGCATTTACTATTATCACAGAAGGGCCTGTTTGGACACACATTGAGTCATGCTTAAGCTCACAGGCCCATCTTTTTATAAAAACAATTCTACTGCTGATATAAAGGAGAGAAATGCCAGAATACCTTTTTGCTGGTAAAAATCAAGCAGCTACAAGATACCCCTATTAGAATTCCGTTTTTAAAGACATATCTTTAGCACAGAGCATCTGTATAAAAAGTCATGGACCCTACACTACACTCATCTGTTTTATTTCCCTTGATTTCCCCATAATGATACTACATCAGTGACAACGGGGAAGACAAGATTTCTCAAGTTTTGCATCCACAGGCATACTCCATTGCTTTTAGAGAAATTATCTGGACATGCTAGAGTAACGAATCCCTGTAAAATTTTACTTTTTATGACATGGTCTTCCCTAAAACAGATCAACTACTAAATAGACAGTAAAAAGCTCTAAAATGCTAGGGGGTTATTGATATGTTTTTGTAATATAGGGCCTGGTAAGCTAACATTTTAATTAATAAATATTATGTACAGAATGGAATCCCATAGTTCAATGAGAAAAGGAAAGAATGGAGGGAAGAAAGATTAATTAGCAGGTTAAAAATATCGTAACTGTATTGGTCAGGTCTGAGCATGTTTTTATCCAGGTTATAAGCCTTGGAAAAAAGGAGTCTGTGACACATATACTGACCTAAAACTATAGCCATTACAAACATAACATTATAATTACGGGGTTTGATTGCCAGCTGGTTGAAAGATCTGCCATCCAGAACAAAATCGTAATTTCTAGCTAGAAACAATCAGTCAGAATTCCCAGATTGTAGAAAACTCATACGAGACACTATTATCTATGCAGCCACAGCTAGATGATGTCAGGGAATCAATTCATATAACATGCCAGCTTAATAAAATCTGCATACAAAATTTATGAACACAGTAATATTCCTTTATATCACAAGTTATTAATGGTCAATTTAATGACTATCTACAGCTGAAGTGCTTTGGTTCTGTATGATATTTTAATCATCTTCAGCCATGTATTTAAATGCATTTCATTTTATAGCCATCAGCTCCTTACAGATAAGACAGCCTTTACATTCACATGGAGACATTTGAGGTAGCTACTAATTCTGTCTTTATGCTGTTATTGATTTTCTGAAAATTTACTACATCAGGAACAGAACTACATGTGCCATTACAACAGTACTTGTTTTAAAGCCCAAACTAGACTAAAAAGGTGTTTATGAGAACTACTACATACATAATCATTCTAATATTTCTTTATGTCTACAATACACAGTCCTACACTGCTGGAAATTCAACATTCCCTAAAGACAAAGAAAAAAAGTTGAATTAAAAAACCAGCATCCCTTAGACGAAGCAGTGTTCTCCTTATTCCATATTTACATCAAAACAACGGACTTGTTAAAAGTTTATTTTTATTTTATTTTAATGAAGGTATTATTCAAAAGTTCATTTTCTTGTTTCTGTATAGAAATAAACAGTCATGAATATAAATAGCCTTGTAATAAGTATCTGAAACTTCTACTTGGATACATGGTAGGGCAGGAAGTCAAACTAAAGAAAGTAAGTCCTAGGAGACTGGAGATTATTTTTTTTATTATTATTATACAGGAAAACAACATCTTTAGATCAAAGCTAATTACTGTTCAATGGAATTCACTATAAATGACCTGAGAATCCCTACAGGACAGCAGAAAAGACTAAGACTTCAAGATGGGACATAGCAGGCATAGTTTTAAAAAGAATTCCACCTGCTGAAACCTAACAGCCTTAAGGACATCAGTTTTGTTCATGGTCACTGATTTCTACATATGAAAGTGACAAGACCTATTTGGCTCTGCCATTTCTTTTTTAAACATATGAATCTGTCTTGTCTTTCTGGGACAAGAGCTCTTTTGAAGCAGGGTACCAATTTGAAATAAAAAAATAATTGTGATTATAAATGACAATTCTCATTCTAATTAAGCTGTTTTACTAACCTTAAAATAAGCATGTCATCCATAATTTTTTTTCTGAGAAACATACTTTCTAGTGGGAAATTCATGTCCTACCCATAAGCATATGTAACGTTAAAAATTTAATTTCCATAGCTGTTAACAATTGAAGTACAAAGTACGTGCTAAACACATGGCTTGACTCTAATAATATACACAAAGAATTGATGAGATGCAATTTTTATCTTACTATGTTTTGAAGTGAGCGAGTAATCATAAAATTAGGGCTGTTCTTTTTGTTTGCTGTTTGTTTGGCATGCATAGCCAAAGGAAAAGAAGTTAAGAGACTCAGCAAAAAGAGATAAAATGACACAACGTTGGATACTTGGGCATGATTAGTCTTCTTTCAAGTAAAGTCTAGAGCAAATGTACACTCCTATGCAAAACCACAGTCACTTGCACTTGAAAAGATAAAAGACTAAAACTAATTTTCATGCTTATTTTTCATATTATCACTCAGTTTCTCTTATCATTCAGTATGAGCTAAATATAAATTTTGTACCCTTATAGAATTCAGATCTTCTCCTATAACTCTAATGGCTCACAAAGCTATTTCTTCTTCAATACATGTTATGAATACAGGTAATTATAATTCATTACAATTCACTTTAATCCATTTCAATTTTCCCTGTCTCATCAAGCAAAATAGCATATGCACAAGCATTGGACTAAAGCAACAAACTAACCTGAGAATGGAATTGGGTAAATCAAATTATATTGTACTAGTGCTGGAGATTCTCAAAAATAAAACATATGCCTGATAAACAATACCAGGAGCACCTAAATATATTAATTACATTCACATACAGGTATATTTTAAGCTATAGTGTGATTACAATATTATATACCTATTACTCAAAGACTTCAAAGACTTCAAGAGAAAAGAACTATTAATCTCTAAATAGGAACATGCTTTCTTCATTTCTGTATCATTAATGATACTACAAACAAAGAGTTTTATGAGCAGTGAAAAATAATTTAAAGAAAAAACACCTCACAAAATCAAACTGATTTCCTGTGGATTTATGCCTTGAGGAATCAGTTTAGCATGATCTCTTTACTGCCTAATAAAAGGCAAGACCCTGTAAAATCTTCGCTTTGGATCATCATTAGTAACTCTCCTCCACTCTACTGCCTACTTACATCTGACATACACTCTGCCACTCTGCCAAATCTGCTTAAAATTGGGCAAAGAACTTTTCCAGCCTCAAGATTAATGATAACATTTAAATGTTATCATGATACATACATGGTAAATGCTTACTGTTGTTGACATACAAAATGCTTTCTACTTAATTTACTTGCAAATTTAGTCTAAACTGATACTCTTAGGAAAGACAGTTGAATCTCTGAAACAGTAACTTATTGACCCCACACATATGACATTCCTTTTATTTAGAAGATTTAAATGCGCAACCCAAGACAGTAAAATGTAGTAAGATTTTTTATTATGATTTCATAAAACTTTAAAATGTTATTTTTGTTATACAAATTCATCATCTGTTCCTACAAAGTTTTACTCAAAGCTAGTTTTATTGCGTGACCTCATCTTAATCAGTAGGAAGAGCTTAAATTAATAAGGACCATTCACCGCAGTACACAAAGGTCAAATTAGCACCACCTTTACTGCTTCTTTCTGTTTTTTTATTCTTTTCTGTAAGATAAAAGCAGTAAGATAACCAAACACAATTTTAAAAATCGCATAGGAATTTGTTTACATCGTATACATGACCGGGGTCAGAGCCCTAGGCTCTGCAGTTTGCTAGCACTGGAATTTTTCTTTTGGAACTGCTTTGCAAAGTCAGGATCTTCTGTATTTGGAGGAGCAACACACTGTGTATATGCACAACATAACTTGCAAGCATCTGATAAACACTGTTACCATTCTGCTACAAAGCCACAACATGCAGCTCCCTGAGTGTGTAAAAACACTTGTCCACCCTGTCTGCTGCTGGAAGGATGAACAACTGGCACACTCCATCACAGCTTTGGAACTGCATTCTAGTTTTTTAAAAAGAAAACAATGATGGCAACAATAACGTCTCTCCTCCCCATTGCCAGACTTTCATAATGGGTGAAGGGTTATGTCTCACCATCTTTTGCATATTCAAGGATAGGCTACTTTTCAGCTCCCTGGTAATAAGTTATACTTCAAATCACATACACACACACACATACATGTTTAAGGTTTCCATTTACCACTCGACCAGTCATTTGACAGCTTGTGAAGTGGGAGTTCTGGTGAGATTGAAAACTTGTTGACTGAGGTAGAAGCCCAGAGCAGCAGGGAACAAAACAGGATTCAGAAGTTTTTAACACTCTGACAATAAGTATTGGAAATCACCTGGCCTTCTGTTAGCCCATTCAAGGGCATTTACACTGTACAGGGACTTAAGAGAAACCATGCTTCCACAGAAATTCCCAAGCTGCCATCTTCAGCCTGGTTTTACAACTTACACATCATGACCAAAAGGTAAATCAGATTGTTATGACTGTGACTTAGGTTTAATACACAAATCAAGAAGCACTTCAAATTACTGTGAGTATGTCTATAGGGAAGAAGAAAAAAGAGACATTTCAGCGGAGGCTGTACAGAGCTGAACAGAAACTGCAAAATTCAACAGTGAAGTAAGACAAAAGCCAATCTTAACAAAACTCCATGCTGTAGGTGGTTAAACTGTAAGAGTACTTCACCAAGACAGTAGTTTGGGTATCTTCAGATGGCATGCATTTAGCTAAGTGTCTATAGGAATTAGGAGGGTTGTTAGTCTTGGCCGTCTACCATGGTCCATCATGGCTTTTTTAAAGCTTCAAAGCATAGAAGTAACGGTGCTAGGAAGTGAGCAGGGACACCTATCCCTTACTAAAGCTATGAACACCTACCATACAACCCAAAACCAAGGTACAACCCCATCTTAATATAAAAATATAGTGGTGTGTGATCCTGCAGCACGGCATGCAGCCCTCACTGCACAGCTTTCCTGTTCACCATGTGTTTGTTCTGTCCTTGGCCATACCATGCTGCAGGCACTGGCCTATCTACAGGCTACCTCTTACTGATAAAAGCCTATTTGTATACCAAATACACATTACTGACCCCTACAAATCCTATGGCGACTCCAGGAATTCTGAGAAAATAAGCTGTCCTGTGCAGTCAGCCAAATAATTTGCAGATTCATCCTGTTTTCACTGTGAACATAGCAGCTGATCCTTCAGGCCCTTCTTAAGTGTGCCACCTCCTACTGGCAAGAACAATGTGGCTGGTATCTGCAGGTCAGGACCTCAAAATTATCATTTGGTATGACTCAGACCTAGCAGAAAGCACGTCATAAAACATTATTACAGTTTTTGTCCTGATAGGCAAAATCCATTTTCACAGCTCATTCATGTCTCCGGTGTAAGATCTTAATTATCCAAATCAATGCAGGTTACTCATCATTTATTTCTATAGGCCATAATTCAACAAACTGCATAAGTGTGTGCTCAGCTTTAGGCGTCTGGATGGCCTGTTTGAAAGTCTATGGTAGTTCCTGACCTAGGCCATCAATTTGCTGTGGATTTTAGTGAAGGAAAAATACCTAGTTGTGATTTTAGTTTAAATTCTAACCAACAACTTCTTGGAACAAAAGCCTGGACTCTGCATTTAGGCTTCTGAGAATAGAAAGTCAAATGTAACTTCTACTGCAAACAGTCTGTATGATAAGTTTTCTTTCTACTAATCAGAAAATCACTCAGAAAATTATGATTACTGATATATATTCTTATGCTGCAAACAGTCTGTAACATAAGATGCTTTCAATATTTAGCAGAAGTAAAAGTAGAAGTAAAAACTATCACTAGTAGTTACTCTTAGAGACTTAATACATGACCTGACCTACTGAAAATACTTTTCTGATATTATTGACATTTGTTTAACCTATAACATTAATTCTTTGTAGCTCAATAAATCTGAGTATCTTCCCCCTGTATCATCAAGAGACTGGCACTGACAAAGAAAGTCAATCTGCGGCCCACACACAAATAATAGCTTTCCATTACATTTGCCATTTCACCTGAATAATTCCTGATAATCATGAATAATGATATTATTTGACATTCTAATGATATCATGCTGTGCAACTTCAATCCATCAGTCACTGTCAGGAAGGTCAAATATTTGTATTCCATTACATTATGCAGAGTTCATTAAACAGTTAAATGACATTATACACCTTAATTATACTTCCAAATGAAACTAGCACATATCATTTAGATTTTAGAGTCTATGTGATGCATCTCCATTTAAAAGAAGGCTCACGATTTTGAATATTCATTCATGACAATGAAATACATTGAAACTTCGAACAATATTTTTTTAGCTCTATCAAATCCTGATGTACAAATGAGTTTACTTGATACACCTAAACACAGTGTTCCTTCACAGCCTAAGAAAGTTATCATATTTTCTACTGCATTACTATGGGTTACTTCTCAGTGTTCCTATGAAGGGTTCAAAGACAGGGTCATAATGATATAAGAAACTGATTATTGACTAGAGCTATCCATACACAAGATGAAGATAAATTATTTATGTAAGAAAACAGGCAGGAAAAAAGAAGAGAAATTTTGTTGTCAGCAATATTTTCTTCTTCAAAGCCACCATTTAAAGTATATCTCAACACAATGCAAAACCTGTTGTAGTGGATCATAACCATCATAAGAAAGAAGAAAGAAGCACATTCAACTGTGACATTAAAAGAGTACTATTTTATTAATAGATATTCAAAAAACATTACGGTCACCCCAGGTTATCAGTGTAAATATTTACTAACTAGCTACCTATGGCCAGCAATCTAAAAGACTTATTTCGCATAAATACAGTTTCTTATTTTTCCCCTCCCATCAAAACCATTTTCCTTGACAAGAAAAAGAAAAATAATAAGGGATTCTAAGGCAGTCATTAAGTAGCCATCAGAAGCTATGTATTGATTTAAGTAGACTTGTAAAGAGATCATAGCCTTTGTGATTGTACTGAGCATCTTCACTCAACCACAATCTTCTAAATGAGACACACACAATAGGCAGAGAAGTGGAAAGATTAATACAAGGAAAAATATGTTTAAAATCCACAAAGAACCCAAGTAGGGACAAGACCTTTGTTAGATTAATGTAGTTTACCAGCTTACAAAAGCCTTATAAAAATGCAACTTTCTTCTTAGCTACAAATTGGCTGCTTCCTAAGTGAATCTTTGGGTCTAATATTAATAGACCAAGCCAACCTTTTTATCAGATTCTCTTTAATTCATTACAGTATTTTATGTACAGGAAAAGAAGTAAATTAATTAGATTTCACCAGATGCTATGTGTGTTCTTCAGTTAAAACATACCATGTCATAGAACAGTTTGGGTCAGAAGGGACCTTAAAGATCATCTACTTTCATCTACTTCCAAACCCCTGCCACCGGCAGGGACACCTTCCACCAGACCAGGCTGCTCAAAGCCCCATCCAACCTGGCCTTGAATGCTTCCAGGGATGAGGTATCCATAATTTCTCTGGGAAACCTCTTTCAGTGCCTCACTGCCCTCACGGTAAAGCATTTCTTCCCAATATCTAGTCTAAATATATCCTCTTATAGCTTGAAGCCATTATCCCATGTCCTATCACTACACGCCCTTCTAAAAAGTCCCTCCAGCTTTCTTTAGCTCCCCTTTAGGCACTGGCAGACTGCTATAAGGTCTCCCTGGAGCCTTCTCTCTTCTCCAGGCTGAACAACCCCAACTCTCTCAGCCTGTCTTCACAGAATAAGTGCTCCAGCCCTCTGATCATCTTCATGGCCTCCTCTGGACTTGCTCCAACAGGTCCATGACCATCTTAAGTAGGGGACCCAGAGCTGAACACAGTACTGCAGGTGGGGTTTCATGAGAGCAGAGTTCTTTATCTAGCTTGAACCGCTGATGGGCAAGGTAACTTTAAACAATCAAAATCAACTCAGTTATGAAACTGAAGAAGCAACAAAACACTACAGGAAAAAAGCATATCCCCTTCCTCCCCCCAGAACATGTCATTGTGAATTCACAGTCTAAGTTTGATGACTTCATAGGTGGAAAACAGATTTGGAAGTTCAGTTCAAAAAAGCAATTAATGCTTACTTATTCTTAAATATTTTATTTTAATTATTAGTTTAGCAAAATTTTAAGAATTCTCTTGAACTTGACCTGAATAAATAATAGGGTTTCCTTCTCTGTATTGCATATTAGCTTAGCCTCACTTATAGGGCAAAGCATGTATGTTGGCACCGCTAATTTACAGAAATATAGTTGAAACAACCAAATCAATACAGTTTTGGAGAACAAACTCAGACATTAACTGGGTTAATAACTGCCATCTTATAGACCTAGATAATCTAAAGAGTTTAAGTTTAATTATCTTCCTTTCACTAAGCTATCTATCTTTGTTTTCTGAAGAACTGGGAAAAAATATTCTTTCCTTCAGATTACCTGTTCTTTCACTGTACTGAATCTCTCATAGATGCCAAAAGGTATTGGAGGGAACAGGGAAATAAGCAATAACAGCCTTCCAGTTTTGGAGTTATTCCTTAGTGTTTCTACAGCTCCAGCAAAAGACATTTTCAAGTTATTTAGAAACTAATTCCAAACGTCCATCATGTGGGGTATTTTTATATTCTGAAGTGAGCTGAACTGCATTGTCATCTGCAGAGTCAAGTCCAATTAATTACTTTCCTACTTCCTTTTGTCAGTGCCAAATGCACCACCACATCCCCATTACCAAATACTGCACAGCAGCGAAGGCCAGGCCTGGGCATCAGTTTCTAACAGAGCAGATTCAAGGCACTAAAAGAAAACAGCACCCAATGTTACATCCTCCGTATTCAGTGTGCCTAGCATCACTAATTCCAAGGAGCATAATGGAAAGATGATGACTGCCTTTTTCTTTTTCTATGGCATGGCTATTTAAAACAAATTTCAACTGAATCTGCATAGGAAGTTTTAGAGTTAAATTAAGTCTCAACAACATAAAAAGGAAAAACATTTTAAGGCTACCATTTTTACATCAAAAGGCACAAAACAAATAAAACCCTAAGATAAAATGTGCCTCTGAAATCAATCTTAAACTTTGCTAATTGGGCAAACTGAATTGCTTTCAGTATATGCAGCACACTTCTGCTTCCCTTTACTTAACGAACAAAATACAGACAATGTAGTAGTAAGCAAAGGTAATGATATTTAATTAGTGTGAATGGCAGTTTTTCAAGGTTTATCACTGTGTTGTGTATATTATAGGTTTATATTAAAATTAATTTTGAAAGTTTTCCATTTCATTATTATACTCAACAAAGCAGGACTGTCATGAAATATAATTAGGAAGTCACAGAGGACCTTCTTAAACAGATACTCAGAATTCTGTGTCTCTGACAGCAGAGGCTTTGCAGAGTGCAGCAGCTCAACTGACAATGAACAAAAATTAGATTCAAGATTTGGAATAACATTAGGTTTCTATGAGTCTGCTGGCTTTCAGTGCACTCAATACTAAGGAACCCATGGGAACCTTCTCAGCCATAGAACAGTAGGACAGTCAAACACGCACTGTCTCTCATGAGAAAAACAAAACACATTATACTTCCACATTGTTTTTCTTCCTTTTCTGTCCAGTATTCGTACTGGCATTTTTTTTTTTAATCTACTGGATTTTAAATGAAGCACTTTTAAATACATGTTTTCACATGCCATATGTTCCTAATCCCAAATATCTGGATTCCAACTATAAAATATTCTCAAATTCCTTTGGATTAAGAATATATTACTGTTAAGCTACCTTCTTTGGGGGTAGAAATGGACAACAGTCTGTGACTACTGACCAACTGGTACAGCATAAGGAATAAGAATACACATCTTGCTTACAAAGGGACAAATACTGATGGTTTTTAAGTTAAAGAAACTGCCCTCCCCACACCCGCAAGTGGAAACAATCATCACTGGAGTCACTCATCATAATCTCAGCAATGGCTTTTAAAATCTAAACCATCAACCATAAATGGCTTAAAAAAACTTGACCATTTTAAGCCACCATATGAATTAAAGACATAATTACATTAGGTAAATCATTATTTTTCTCCTCAGATCTGCAGTGATAAAGAACATAGGAGGTCTCTATGACAAATGAGAACCATTTCATCTCCTCACAAAATCACCATTTCAGTGAAGAGATTTTAGAAGTATGTACCCTTTAGTTGTGCATAAGTAAGTAAATGGGCACAACAAATACTTGAGATCTATAACACTTCCCAATTTTTCTTGCAAAGATTAAAAAGTTTCAAAAGGGAAGGGGAAGTAATGAGACAGAAGACAGTTATTGCTGCCGAATCCTCTGACAGATCAGATGACAATTCTGATTCGGTTTTCATTATGTAAAAAGACAAACTGAGCATCGCTCTGTGCCTTTTCAATCATGACAAAACACAATCATCAAATCACATTATCTTCTTTACTCTGATACCTTGTAGGCAATATAAAATGATCCCCTATGGACAACACTTTAGCTGAGGTACAAAGTTAGATTCATTCAGGTACCACCAATGTGACAGTTAAAGGTTAAGGAGGATATAAGAACATACTCAAAGCTGGACCGCACATCGCTGCCCTTCCCCTGACCCCACCCTCCAAATGTTGAGAGAATTAAAGGAACATCTCAAAAGCTGTACTTTTTGGAATATATATAGGCACAACAGCAATCCAACCATTGCACAGAATAGGCCCTTGTATTTCTACTGGTTGGTTGAAATACTATTTTTTTTCTCTTTCATTTAGCAGTGTCAGACTCATCAATTTCACATCAAAATACTCATCATTATGCATCCTGTTATTTAATTTAGGAGTATTAAACCCCCTTGCATTTCTAGTCAGGTTTACAGACTATCCTCTACTCTGCAAGCACTGTAAACACACGAATGAGCAGATACATCCGTGGGCTTCTAAGAGAGTGATGACTGTTGAAAAACATACAGTCATCAACTACAATAAAGAATCCACACTACATACCAGAGTTAGACTAAAACAAACAATATTGCTGTGAGCGCCATATAAATGGATCAGGTTTTTCTTGTTTAAGGATGAATAAAGTCTGACCTAGACCCTTACTAGAGGTTTGGATTAGGTGTACCATCCACACACACAGGAAAAAAAAATCTCAACTTGACTTCTTGTGCCCCCTCAGCTTCAAATTGGATCAAAAAAGTTTAAGATTTATATATAAAGTAGTAACAAATGTTATTAAAAAATCATCAGAAGAGACCTTTACATACAAGTGAAGGAGCACAGCATAGAAATACATATCTGCACACAGTGCTACAGCCCCTCGCTCCCTAAATAAAATTCATTATTTCCATGCATTATTCCCATCTTCAGAGGCTAACCTGAGCCTGATATGCTTTCTAACATGCACAGTCCTATTTTTTTTTTTCTATGGTGTTCCAGTCTGAATAAGATCTGCACCAACTCCATTATTATTAACGACTGTAACTGAACTAAAATATTTCTTTCAACTTTTAATGGTGTAAAAATCAAGCATAGATTACTAGTTGAGCCACGTGATAAAAACCAAGCCAGATGTTATAAACATTAAGGAAAGCAGTTCAGTTCAATTCAAAATCCTCTCCAATTTTTCTCTTTCAACTGAATACATAAAAGCTATTGTAAGCTGTTTCTTGGTTTTGCTTTCTGCAAACACCTGATTGCACCAGTTCCTTTCAGCTAATGCCTAACTTTCATGTAAGAAGCATGTTTCTCCACATTTAAAAAAATGATTCAGTACCATATGGTATTTATAAGCAAGTCATAATCAATATTAAATGCATTGCATTTTATTTTGTTAAGGAACTGGAGAGAAAAAAGTGAGACTTTCACTGTTTGCTAAGCTAAAATAACATCACCGAAATATCATGCTGAGTCAGCAGTGTTCCATTAACATCACAGTTTTCAGAGTAAGATAAAAATAGGGTTATACAACTCCACAATATTTTTGTGATGAATGTTCTCCAGGTCAGATTCAGATTTTTTTTTTTGAAAGATCAGCAAGTATAACTTACTTTATTAATATTGATAGGGTCATAGTAAGGAAACGTTAATTGAGCAGAGATGTCATTAGCATCCTTCCACATGACTGGATACCAATTAGGTGGCTTTTTTTGCCTTTTTTTTTTTTTTTTCTAAAGTCTTCCTACTACCTAAGAAGGGTGGCAATTCTATGTTTTACATTCATTCAAAATGACTGCAGAAAGAGAATACCCTAAACAACAAACATTCTCACAATACTCTACAAGTTCCTCTGCAATTCCATATAAGCAGCCATGTCTGAAGTCTCTCACTAATTTTTTTTAAGGAGAGTCATTGAAAAATACATTGAACTTATTCCAAAGTGCTTATAAAGTTCTTGCTCCTGACATAATTTCCCTCCACCACAATAGGGCTACGCAAAATTTAGTATGTTAAAAAGTTTGCTTTCATTTTGTCTTTCATTTGCACTACCTGGACTTAAAGTAATTGGGGGCAGACATGGCGGCATACCATGTAATTTCATTTTGCAAACACGATAGGTGGACCTTCTGCCAAAAATGTCAATAGAACATTGAGACACAAGGCATTTGGCTCTAACAAGGAAGTTTCAGGCTGTTTTCAACATTGCTGGGCGGTCCTTGTACCCAGACATTCAACAGATAGGTAATGCTTGGCAGAGGTATCCTGCTATGTCCTCATGAATAGGCAAAATTAAAATCCCAAAACGTTGATCTTTATTTCAGATATAGTTCAAATTAATTCAATTTTGCTACACACTGGATACAGCTCACAGAAGTTATATTAGGTGTGCAGGCGTAAAGAAATACAACCAATAATACACAAATTCAGCAGATGTGTAACAAATTCTAAATTAGCTATTAATAGACAGTTAACAACACAACTTTATGTTCCCTTCCAAGCTCCTGGCAGGAATTTCAAGTTGCAGGTCAATAAAGCTGTTTTGTTTGTAATTCTCTACTACTGATTTCAAAGTTAAATGATATCCCTTCAAAGGTAAGACCCACCTCCTCTGTGAAAGGTTATCCAAATATCTTGACTTCAGTTTCTAACGCAAATCTTTTCCTTCCTTCTTATATCAATCTTTCTTGTAAGGAAGATGAGATTTCATCTTGAAGACTTGAGAATGGAAAAAAAATGTCACAGCTCATTGTTGTCCCATGAACAGTCCATGTCATTCAGCCAGTGAGAAAGAGATAAATTATTCTGATATCCTCCAGCTAACAGATTCCATCATTATCATTCCTCCATGAAGATAATAGCATCTTATTAACCTCAAAGAGAAGTCCAATCTTGATTTCAAAGTACCAAATAATAATAAATGCACCTCAATTCCAGCAGTTTCTTTCAGTCACTGAATTACTCTCAATACTTAAAAAATAAAATAAAAAACACTGCTTATGGTTCATGTATCTCTAGCTTTAAATGTATGGCTACATCTCCTATTAATGCCTTTGCTAGGCTAAGACTTTCATATATTGCTGGAAAAATTGTTCCTATATACAAACATATGATCAAGTCATTTTTCAGCTTCCTCTGGCAAAATCATTCTGACAACTTCTTTTATATTCTTGTAATGTTATCACAAGTCTCACTACATTTTGAGCTCTTAAAGATTCTGAAATCAAGACACTTCATGAGCTTATTCACCATCACCACCAAACATGAAGAAAAAAGACGTGTGCCGAAGAAGCAGCTGTGTAACCGTATACAAACAGCACCCAGATGCACCTGAAAGGGCAAAATTAAGATGGCAAACATAAATCTACTTCTCTCTCCCCTTTCTCTGCTTTTCCCTTCTTCGTCTTGCTCCCCATATCACACATGATTTTGAATTCAATAGCATCAACAGAAATGCACTGTTTTCACAACTGAGGTCTGGGTTTCTTCTTGACTTGGAATGCCATTTATTTGCTCAACTATATCATTACAATATTTTGGCTAAACTTTATCCTCAGAGTATGAATGAGCAATGTGAGCTAAATACCAAATGAGATTAATAAAACTGAGCCTAAGAAAGTGTTGCTGAAATGTGCACTTATAGTGATTCAACTGCAATTCCTGAATTCTGGCAATGTTAATTTCTATGACATGATATAAATATATAATCTGTGCCATATATTCTTTCCCTGCAACCAGGCAAATTCTACCTGGGAGAGGCAGAAAAAGAACTACAGAAGCACACAATGACACATGTTCAAAATACATTCATAAATAGTTGCATTTTTACGTACACATCAGAGCAAAACCTTGTATTTGGCTACATGTTCATCAGACCAGACTGCGCTAAAAAGCAGAATTTCCAGATTCACCTATTCAAACTCATACTTGTCACACACAATTTCTAATTCTATGAAACAAGGAGCAATGAGGTCATCTCAATGCATTTCCAATTATTAACTGATAAAGATAATAAATCCTGAACTAAAACTAACTGTTCTTAAGCAGCTTCTGTAGAGAGGTCACTCATCTGCATACAATATGATGTTAAACTAAAGAGTATCAGTAGGGGAATTCTCAACTTTTATTGTACAACATGAACATCTGCTCAAGAGCTCACTCTAAGACTTCTGCTGTTTTGATCAGAAACAGTAGAAGTCACAGGTTACAAGGAACATCAAAAAGCAAAATACATTAGAAAATGAACAGCAGACTACACACGTGTAACCTTAGAAATCTAGATACTGTATGAGAGATAAAGTGAAAACACCTGTATCACTGAATTATGCATTCATTTCCTACTCTAGCATCATTTTACAACAAAGCCTCCATTGTCTACTATGTTCATCTATAACTTTACACAAGACAAATTATTAATACATAATTTACCCAATTAGCAAACATCTCCTAAACAATTGAAGGAGCACAACCAAGCAGCCTTGAGCATGCAGCAAAGTGGGAGATACTGTATGTGCTACCTCCTTGAGCAGGCAGTGAAGGAAAGCACACCACTGGGCATGAGTTAACTGCTACGGGAGTGGAGAGGAGGAAAAGAAGAAGGGGAAGAACTCTCAAAAACAACAGATAAAAGAAGGGATAAAGCTCAACAGAGTCAGGGCCTTGCATCTCATAACTCAGTTATTTTGCATGTGTATGCAGAAGTCTAGTACTGCTTCAGAATAAAGCAATTGTTTTCAAAATATTCCTTTTGTGAACAGTTTTCCTTAAGCTGCCTCCTAATAAATCTGTATTGGTGACTGGACTCTCTTCAGACCTCTGTGTCTGCACTTACTGGGAGAACAGAGTAAATTGGATTTCCTCTCAAAGGACTGACACCTGCACCAGGTAGTCTGAAGAGATTAGCCTATGGTATTATTTATGCCCTGGTGAAGGTATGAGGAAGGCACACCACAGCACACTATTCCTTCATTTCTATATGTTTAGCGAGCATTCCTGCCTATTTTTCATTTACATGGCATGCCCTTTTTTCCCTTCTTCACTGTTGGAGATTGCAATGATTTTGCCTGGGACAGAGTTAATTTTCTTCATAGTAGCTAGTATACAGCTGGATTGGATTTGATTTGTGCTGGACGCAGCGTTGGTAACACACCGATGTTCTCGTTACTGCTGGGCAGCGCTTACAGAGCGCCAAGGGCTTCTCTGCTCCTCACCCCCCCAGCAGCGAGGAGGCTGGGGGGGCACAAGGGGTCGGGAGGGGACACAGCCGGGACAGCTGACCCAAGGGATGTCCCACACCATATGGCGTCATGCTCAGCATGTAAAGCTGAGGAAGAAGGAGGAGAGGGGCCCACACATTCGGAATTACAGCATTTGTCTTCCCAAGTAACCACTGCACATAACAAAGCCCTGTTTTCCTGGGGATGGCTGAACACTTGCCTGCCCATGGGAAGCAGCTAATAAATTCTTCATTTTGCTTTGCTTGTTCACATGGCTTTTGTTTTGCCTATTAAACTGTCTTTATCTTCAGTCCATGAGTTTTCTCACTTTTACCCTTCCCATTCTCCCCTGCATCGCACTGGGGAAATGAGTGAGTGGTGGCTTAGCTGTCAGCTGGTGTTAAACCACAACACAAGTCCTTTAAATATATGATGATGATTACTTCTGAAATTATGAAATATCTTCATTAGATTATAATTATGGTACACCAGGGAATATTAAGGTATGTTTCACAAGAAAAATGCTACATATTAGGCTCTTCACAGCAAATAGATGAGATGACTGTTTAACATTGTATCTCTACATCTCCTCTCAGGAGCTGCAGAAGGACATTAGTATCAGATGCCTCTCAAAACTATGTACTTGAAGAAAACACATAGTTGTATTACACTGAGTAGCACAAAATATTCCAATATGCTAGAAACAATAAGCAATAAATGAAAATTCCAATTGACTTTCCAGCAAATCTATTTTCATTACAAATGGAGATTTTGGATGTATTGCATTACTTATGGTAATTGTGTGACATCTATTATGAATAACCATGTATTCCAATCATCTCTTTTAATTATATTCTGCCATAAGAGCAATCCATGCAATACCTTGCCCAGACTCAGTTAACTGTGTGTGTGCTGCATACCACATTCTGATGGCTCTGTTGAGGACAAAAGGTCCCAGGCATGCACAAACTGTAACGAGAATGGCTTGTAACTGTCACCCCCTTCATTACCCAGAAACTACTTAAAACAAGAGTGAAAAAAGCTGAATTTAAATCCAGTTATGTACCGAGGAAAAAATATATCTTTTTATTCCTTTCTTTTAGAAAGCTCATGGTAGTTGGTACCTGAATGCAAAGCACATGGCTATCTGCTATTGATGCAAGCACTTACATTTTCTATAGTGGAAAAACAGCAACAGCAGCAACCACCTCCTGTGTATCTGTTATCTATTGTCCATTTATGGCTGTTGAGTTTGTTTGGGTTTCCTGGTGTGATGAAAAGGATAAAATTACAGGTTCGTTCCATAACCACACCAATTACAAATTTGCTCTGTACTAGACTAGAAAACATCTCCTGGACCAGAAATATTCATTACTTATGAACAGGACTTCACAGTTTTATAACCAAGAATGCCAATTATTGTGTTACATCTCAAAGGAAACATTTTACTTTTTCTGAAACCTACCTCAGTTTCCCTGCCACTTTTCATACAGAAGTTTGCTACCTTTTAATTTTACTTCCTTCTACACAGCTTTGCCCCGTCTTCTAAACTTGACTTCTTCCAGCTCCTTAGGATGAGGCTTTTTCACTAAACATTTAGCCAGGTCTCTTGCTATGCTGAAATAAGAATGGGTAAACTTTTTTCCCAGATATCTCTGTCACTCCAGTGAGAGGAACCTCAAAGTAAATTCACTTAAGTCAGTTACTATAAAACTATAGCTTTAAGTCAATGTGAAAATGCTAACATGCTTTGCAAGTTGTTAATGAAGGTAAAAATGACAAAATGGGAGGCTGTAACTAACCTAACACTCAGTGAAATATGAATGTAAATTTAATCAAGTATTTTCAACCATCAAAAAATCAGCTGCTTTCATACAAAATAGGGTCTCAACAATTATGTCATAAAAATAAAAATCACAACATTGGGAAGACAGTAGGCAGTCTCTGTGAAATTTGATCTTCTATAGCCATCATCAGTCAACTGATCTAAAATTTAGATGGTTTACATTTTTTCATGATGACAGGAACAGGCTTTCCACAGTGTTCTTTACTTTATGGGCACAGTGTAAGTATGCAGAATGTACTTAACCCCCCACAATGAAGGGACTCATGGACTAGGTTTCAAAATTTCTTCTGCGTGTCCCTGGAGCTTGTGAGGACAAGCAGTTCCACTTTTAGAGGACATACATGAGTAGCACACCTTCAAAATTGTACCGTGAGTGCCCCTGAAACACACAAAGTGGTGGAGAGGTTCATGCATAATATGGTTTTCTTTAAGTCATTTATAAGTTCCAAATAACGATGATGACAAACAGGTGAATAAAAAGGATTAGATGACAATGGAATTAGAATTTTTTAGCCGCATTTCAGCATGTGTTAGCAAAGTAGGAAGAAATTTAATTGCACAGATCGAACCCATTATGACACACAGTTTATGAGCTTATTTTTCAGAGATCTCATTACTATCCATACAGCTAGGTTTGAAGGTCAGTTGAACACATCACTAAGACACTGCTCATCCCTCCATGGCCTTTGGTAAGATGCACCAGGCTCCAGCCTAGGAGCTACTGCTACAGCTTTTTAATATCTCTTCCAGTGTAGGTTGTGCTACAATCTGAGAAATTCTTATCACTAACTGGAATGCATGCAAATGAGTAATTTAGTTGGTAACTTACTCCATTTGCAATTCAGCAAAAATTAGTTGTGATTTCATTACTTTATTTTTTTTTATTTCCATTTGAAAAACTGGCACAAAGCATTTAGAATGGGATTTTCATCAACTCCATTATATTTAACGCAACAGTAACAATGCAAACAGAATAAATAAATCCTTATGGTGAAGTACATTCTCCTTCAACAGTGAGTACCTTTCAAGTCAGACAAGATCAGAAGGGAGAGAATTTTTATCAGACCAAATCATACAGTTGAACTTCACCCCCACAAATAAGGGAGACAGACAAGCTTTTGTGCACAGAGCCCTGAATCTATTATCTTCAGAAGCAGCATTTCTTAATGCGAGTCAACCACCATGCCTTTGTTTGTAGACCGCAAACAAAATGACTGCAGCTCTGAGATAATTAACTGGCCTCTCTATCACCACTAAATTCAAGTGGTTTGCATACACAGAGCAGAGCAGTCATTCTTTGGGTTGTTTGAGGAGAACCCTTTTTCCCAGAAGGTAGCTTGAGAAGTGAAGCTTATCTACTCGCTGGCTGCTGCCAAGGTCCAGTCCCACTCCTTACCCTCTACACAATATAGTTTAATTTAACGAAAAAATATTAAGCACAGGAACTGGTTTTCTTACTCTCATTTGTGCAAGTAGATGAGGGACCAGGACTGATCATAAAGGGAAAAGTTATGGAACAGCTTTATTTGGGATTTGAGGGGAAAAAAAAAACCAAACTTGGGACCTTCCACTGATGGTCAACAGCTTCAGACTGGTATCTCACAAAGAATTTGGCAAACACTGACAATATAGAAAGTAAGTCTGAATCTGTTAGCATTCCTGATAAAGAAATAAAGTCTATACTTCCCCCACATTTTCACCAAAGATCCATCATTTACATTTGTTCTTCCATTCAGGAGGTCTTTTCTACACCAGAAAAGGTACTTTATCCTCTTCCTAGTACTGTCTTCTAGACTTAACTACACATTCTGGGAAAATCATGTAAGTAGTTCACTCCACAGGGTAACAAACATTTTCTGTCTCCACGTGACACCCTGGCTATCTCTAGCATCATATTTAGCTTACACAGTCTTTACCAAACCCCCTTATTTTTAGCTCTTTGATAAAGAGCTAAAAGAAGCATGACTGCTCCTTAGCATTGCACTAAAGCGAACTAATAATAATAGTAAGGCATACAAAGCTTCTGTAATAAGCGCTAAAGAGTACTTTCCCACAGGGTTTGATATGTATAATGTGAAGTTGTAACAATGCAGTGTACATTATTGCGATATGTAAATGAAAATTTACATATTCTGCAATATAACTGAATTTTATTTTCTAAATCTTAGTTTTATGGCAAATATTAACACTTGTTTAGGCTAAAAACTATAAAATTCATAATTATATAGCATAAATACAGGTGTGATAAATGTGCAATGTACAAAATACCTAAATCACAATAAAAAGCAGCTCTGTAACTTTATGAAGAATTAGAGTTTCATATACATACTAAACCACATGATTTCCAACCAAACTTGTAAGAGAATACTACTGTTGTTTCCAGAGCCAGTGTGCTATCTTCAATGGAAATTTTGTCAGGACTTTTAACTAAATTAATTTTTTTAAAATATATTAATAAACAGTACTAATCAAAAGGATTATTTCTTTTTAACTGCAAATCTTTTAAGAAAAGCATTGTCACAACATTTGTGACAATACAGAATATGTCAGTCTCAAGTAATACAGCAATTCTGACAGCATATGACAGGGAAGCTCACAAACAGACAAATCGTACAGCAAAGCAGATGCTATTCTTATATTGCCTGACCCTGGATCCCATCCCACCCATGCAACAGATCCAGAACAATTACATGGCAGCATAGGGTGTTATCAAGTCTTTGAAGGAGCATCTGGTTCAACTAATGTTTTCTCTACTCATTAATAAAAGGAACAAGCTGCAGTAACTCACAGTACAGTACGCTGTCTCGGCAACAAATTATGACCATTAACCTCATATAGTGATGAAGTTGCCAGAAAATATCACATGCTTTGACTTTTTATATATGGTCTGTTCCCCACAACCAGAGTACTTTCTGGTGAGAAACACTAGATCTCTGTGGAAATAGCAATACCACACAGTCCAGCAAAATTCAGTATACAACAGTTAAACAGTGCCTTTGGGGGGAGTTGGTTTTTTGTTTTGGTTTTACTTTTTTAATTGGAAAAAGCTTTTCATAATCAATCCCAGATGAAAAGTTATTGTCAAATGTTTATTCTAATTTATTATACACACATATATGTGCACATACTGAAGGAGCCAAACTGTTCACCACAAATTTCTATAAAATTGTTTGGTCCTGATAACCCTCAGCTCATTGTTCCCAGCTGGAGAGCCTGTTCTTTTTAATAACCAGTTCAATAAACTGTAGAAAAATGCTTTGTATAATATAGTATTGCCATAGATCTGATGTTTGTCTCTATCATTACATATTGCATTCAATCAATTTACAAATGCCGTGTTCCTTTTGTGCTAGTTCTTCTTCTTCTGGCATCCTGAAGACAAATCTAAAGATCAATACCTTGTCTACTGAAAAAAAAAAATATGGACATAAAAAATGAATAATTGTATTTATAATAAAAAGTCATAGTCCCCAAATGGATTCTACTAATGTTCAAATTAATTTTTCATCTTTAACACAAGATGAAAGCAAGTATCCTGCACAATGCAATGAGAAAGGCGGTGTTAATGAAAGTTCATGCTTATTGAAGAAATGAGCAAAGCCATGTAAAGTTACGGCATACGGTGAGGAAAACAACAATAAAGTAGGTCATTCACAAGGTATTTTCTACCGTATTAAAGAGCAAAAAGTCCATGTCAAAGAGCAGATGGATTTTCTTTAAAAGACACAACAGTTCTGCTCTGAACTATGGAAGCAGCAAGGCTCTGAATGAAATAAGTAGGAAAACAAGTAGAAGCTTAGCTCATGCTGGTTACATGAGATGATACAGTTTATCTTGTGCCTTTTGTGTGACAGAAACAATGCATTTGCTGACTACAAATACATCCCTCCCTGCACTATTCCAGCTAGTGAATAGCTATCTCCTCTGAAACAACTACATAGCTGTTCAAGGGAGCCACAAATGACTTCTTTCACAATCACTCTTTGCAAAGCAGCAAGGTAAAAGAACTTAGAGGACACACGGACTCTGCTTTTCATAGAAAATGTTATTAGTACCTGCATAAGTGTACAAATCCCAGCAAGCTTACAGAATAACCAGCTCACCTCCTCCTCACTCCCACGCTGACTGCTAAGATGTGCACTGCATGCAGTATTCCCACCTAGACTCTTGGCTCCATAACAGTTCACAGGCATTAATAAAACAAAATCATACCATTTCTGTACAAAAGAGAAAATGAATGTAAAAACACACCCCAACATCCAATATATCATTAATCAAGACTGTCTCAAATACCACGTGCCTGGCCACTCTAAGAAAGACAAGTGGAAAGGGGCAGGCAAGCCCCAATCTTCTCCTTTGACCTACATGCAAGAACAGGGCAGGTATGCATTCCTCATTCTGTTGAGTGACTTGATGTCTTCAGACAGACTCTGGTCAGACATCTCTGAGCCTTTAACCATTTCCCTGTTAGGTGACAGCAAAGGGACTGGATGTCCTGAGGGGAACACGCACTAATCCTGCACCCTGACCACGTGTACCTGTCCCTCTCCATTTGGTAGTGCCAAAAGAGGTGAGCAAGTTTGCTACTGTTGTCAAACACATGCATGTATTTTTGCAGAGATTCCAGTTTAATGCCAGCTATCCCCTACTCAATAGTGAGAACCAAGTTGCTTCCTGTTCAAGAATCTGCAAAAACTGCTCAAAGGAATCTCATTACAAACAAGTTCCTGTATCCATGAACTAACACACACCCATTAGACAGAAGTCTAATGCTGAGGCAAATGAGGCGGCTCTTGCCAGGAATGGGGGAACTCTTCCCTTACCATGAATAGCATGTTATTCCTATTCCTGCTCTTAGTTACTATTAGCACAGTTTGACTTTCAAGTGTCAAGCTGAATGCATGGGATTGGCAGCTGGAGATAAACAAAACAAAACTTTGTAATGTGTTAACTGAACAAGCATGCTTTGGCATTGCTCAAATCACAAACACTGAACTCCACGAGACAATTTTGACTGATTTTTTTCCAGAGAATAGCCTTATTTTAAAACTATTAAAGCAAATTCACAGTTCCAATCCTACGTTCTGTTTCAAGATGGAATTTCAACCTTACCAGTTAATTAAAGCCACCACCTGGAGTGAGCTGGCTTTCAAACTGATTTCCTTTGTCTCTCTAATTCACACACATTAAAATTTTATTTTCTACTTGAATAAAGAAATGAAAAGGGATGTCACAAGTGTGCCAATGATGAGGCAGATAAAATTATTGCAATAAAACAAAGAAAATACACTTGTTACTGCCAGGTCTCAAGATGAATGCTGCATTATACAGACGTTTTAAAGGCTTACAACTGCAAATTGCTCTATTTTACACACTGTATTGTAGCCTTCGCATCAAGATCTTTTCTAATTTTTTCTTATTGCAATGAGAAAGGGAAAGGGTTGGGGTTTTATTACCTGAACAGTTACTCAATGGAGAAACAAAGACTACATCATATATTACAACACATGAGCTATTAAAACAATGTGACACTATAAAATATGCTGCAATACTCATTATGGGATAACAAAGCTAAACCTGAGCAAAAAAAATTATCTGCCAAACAGCAATAGCTGTACAACTAGAGTTTATAATCTTTAATTATTTAAGAAGGAAAGAAGCTTGTAATAATTAAGTTTTATAGGCTCCTTAAATTGTCATTGCCAGGTGCTCACAAAACTTTAAAACAAGGATCTTTCATCTGAAATAACTCTTATTTTTAACAACAGATTCAATTGTTCACTTAACTGATTAATTAAAAAAAATCATTAACTTTTTTTTTTTTCTTCAAACTTCCACACACAGTACAGATAACATTTTATTTACTCTCTGATCTGGACAATGCGTATACCAACATTCTGCTCAGGTGTTTACAGGCTCTGCATCTTAGAGTCACTGATGTGATACCATCTTTAGAAAGCTTTGAAAATGTTGGGGTTTTTTTTAGGACAAATCTGTAAATGACATTGATTTACATCAGATACTTCAGAAACATGAAGTTGAGAAGAACTGTTCACTTAATTCACTACAATATATTGGTAAGATAGCAATATTTTAAAGTTTCTATAAATGCATAAAGATGCGTAGACCTTATAACCGAAAGGTCTGACTAGTGGTACAAACAGACACCATTCAAAGCAGGTGTAGAGAGAAGTTCTATATTGATTCTGTATCAAACAACTATAATCTACAGAAGTGGCAGGAGAAGAGAAAGGTCTCATGTTTTAGACAAAACACATTTACAGGTCTAACAAAATATATTAAAACTTACAAATTATAAATTACACATTAAATTATGAAAGAAAACATAAAAATACAGAAGAACAAGAAAGCTTCTAATAAGCTTCAGATGACTCTTCTTTTCCCAAAATACATTCAGCCATTGCCTAACTGACTCCCTACTAAAATTTTACCATGGACCTCAATGGAAATGTTCAGCCTTGAGTATTTCTGAAGAATTCCACCTCCAGCCACTGAAATCAGCACAAGTTACACAGCAGCAAAGTTTTGACTGGAAAATAACATGCCACACTACAAAATACACTAAATAGGTACATTTAGGAGCTTGCAGAATCAAGTTCCTATACAGTTTCTAATGAGAACTTTACTTGCAACATGAGGCTTCATTTTTTCCTGAGAAAATGTGCGCACTATACAGATGGTTTATTTAATCTATTCCTACCTAAATTAATCAATCTGTCCCCAAAAAATAAGAGTCTTCATAACAGTCTTCATTAATGGTTGGACTCGATGACCTTAAAGGTCTTTTCCAAACTAAGGGTTTCTATGAGTCTATACAGGATTGTGCTGCCATTTGCCAAATTGTGTACCTTTAGTTAGGAGAATTCGAAAATCTGTTGTAAAGAAGTTACCACATCTAAAAATAAGTGACATTATTAAAAAGGAAGCAGGATGTGCTATTTAGCATAATATGAAATTTAAACAGTACTTTCTCAGATACACTTTAAAATGCTTTTAGTAGCACCTGGTTGTTTATACATCTTCTGTGATGAAAAGGTCAATAGAAATTCACCTCTGAGGTCACAGTTGCTAAGCAACCATTTTCGGCAATTCTGCAACACCGATCAAGCGTATTACGTTCCACTGCCTGGTTTCAGAATAAACCGACACACCATCCTACCTGGCCTTCAAAGCGCACCGAGCTTCTGCCGTTTACCCCAGAGCGCCGGCACCCATCATCAAGGCGCTGCTTGGAAGGATACGTCCTGGGACCACCGGCTTGCGGTTCACCAGAGCAAAGGAGAGCTCAGTCTTCAGGAAGACCACGGAGGGCTTAATGAGGTGCTGCCCAAATCTCAGCATGATAAATGTTAATCTTCAGGGTCTGAAAAAGACAATAGTTAAGATAATTAAGGGACTCACTTTGCCTTTCCAAACAACAGGAATAAGACAGCCAAATTGTTTTAGGCAGCTTCTGAAAGAGAGCATCTCCTGGGCTCACCAGGGCATTGGGTGTTTTGGAAGGGTTGGCAAGGCTTTCCTACAAGTATCACATCTTTGAAGGCGTGGTGGAAAAGGCTTTCTTTCCAAAGAAAAACTCTTATGTATAATTTCTTAAACCCTTTTCTCATCATTTTGGCAGGGCTACAAAATTCTGTACAGAGGATGTCACTTCTCCCTCTCATTTTCATTTGTTCTGCATTGTATACATTTGGGTCATATGTTCTTGGAGAAGCATGAACAGTATTCCACATGCCCTTTGCCACAATGCAAATCAATGCCCACAGGACGTACAAAATAAAGGAGGCACATTTGCTAAATCAATCCCTTCCTAAATACCTCAACTGAAGAAATACTGACAAATTAAGGAAAGTACATTTACTCATTTTCCATGCATGCTTTCTAGTTCGAGCTACTGAAATGTGAAGACAATCAATAGTTGTGTGCAACATTTTCTCTTACAGAAAGAAAGCCAAAGATTTCCACTTTCATTCACTGAAGTTTTCACTCGTCCTGATGAGAATAAAAATCTTTCTTAAGTAGCTAAGGCACAATCCTAACAGTGTCTATTTTAGGTCTTTAAGCCCTAGAGTATTTAAAGTATTTAATCAATCAGAAATATCCAAGGTACTGCAGGGTAAAAGATGAAGTAACAAAGATTTCATGTGACAATACTTCAGACACATTGAAAGCATTACACTAACACTACCTTACTTGAACAAAGTGACTATAATCAGAAAATACAGTTTTATAAATTTGCTTCAGCTGAGGAAAGATACTGTTAAAGTCATGGAGGATCTTTTGCGGCAGTTCTTTTCTTGCAAGCCTACTGTGTTCGGTAAGACACAAACTTTGTTCTTATTCTAAAAGATTTATCATATTTAAGGACCCACTCCTTGTATCTGCTCCAACAAAAGGGCATACATATAACAACGCCCTCTATGTGCACACACTTTGAAAGTGTCTGAGAAGTGCTTGTTCATTGGAAGTAAGTTCTGGCATTTTAGCAATCTGATTCCACAGAAGAACTTAACTAAATTAGATTAAGGATAGCAGATGCATCTAGCCAGGTTTTCTACCAGAAAGCCATGTATAAAATTAGTATAAGATACAGTAACCAGTCAGATGACATATTCAAGCAATAACCATTCTCTAAGCAGACACCATGTCTTGTTTTATTTTTGAAAATCACAGATGAAAGGAAATGCTTGAACAGACCATAGAAGAGGGGAGATATTAACCATCCCTGATTCAAAGATCTGAAAAGATTATACAATTATTCTTTCCCATAAAGTCAACAGAAGATTAGATGTCTGAGAAGATCTGTCCCTTAACATACATTAAACCTGAAAAGCAACAACATACAAAAATCAAGTCTCTTTAGCTACTAGAAGAATCATTTACCAGAGGAAACACCTGCTGTCTTGTGCTGATGTCTGAAAAAAATAACTATTACAAACTTCAACCAATCTTCCTCATTTCTCTTAAGCAGTCCATCAGCAACACCCCCTGTAGGGGTTTCTCATTCTGATTAAAACATACAAGAATGGTTCTACATGATACCATAGAGAGACATGGGTCTCTTTGCAATGAAGTGTTTCTGATAAAGGAGCGGAACAGGTTAAGTAGCCAGGACTACCATCCAGTGATGAAACTGTAAGCTAGCTGCTCTGGTAGCTGGAAAATCAAACGTACCACCACGGTTGCCATTGCATGTAGCAATACACTGGACAGAAACAAAAGTACTAATGATCATTTCTTCTTCTGTCTTCCAGGCTACCAATAACTCAAAGCACTGTCTAGAGACACAGAACAGACTTAAACACAGAAACAAGGCTTCAAAATAACAGATGCCGATTTTAAAATCTGATGCTTTGAAATTCAATTTCAGGTGGCAGAGAACCTGAGATTTTGATAATCACCAAGTGCTGTTTGCCACCATAAGCAAAAAACAATAAACCACAGCAGGATAAGGTTGATCACATTGGAAATAAGGCCTGGGTCCCATGCTTCAACAACTTAGACGCCAGGAAAGCTGAAAATTGATGAGCTGATGTTTTTCTATTCTAATTATCTATCTAAAATTACTAGGATCTCCTATGGGTCTTTATCAGATTAATGAGGACTCTGAAACTCACTGTTAAAAATAACCAAATCCCACTCTAAAGTGTATGTTGCAAAATTAGTTGCAGAATGGAACAAATATTGATAATTACAAGATCCAAAGTTAAAGCTGTGTTAAAGGCTTCATGTTAAGGGCAAGGGCATCCCCTGAGGTAAAAGTTTTGCTTAGTCAAAACACCACTGCAAGCAGCAGATTTGTGACAGAAAGGGGCCATACTGGAGAGTTCGTAAGCTTATTATTACCACATTTTTATTTGAACAAGAAATCCAATATGAAGATCTTTTCTTTTGACTTAAATATTTACATATCCTAAATATTATACTATATATCTAAACATCCTGCTATCCTACCCAATATCCTACTATCCATATGATAAAAATTTGTTTCTCTCTCCCCTTTTAATGCTCAGAATTTGGATTCCTATTTAGATTTAATGGCAGACTACTAATCTGGCCTTAACAGCTCAATTCAACATCTGCAAACAAAAGATGTTAAATTCATGAGAAAGTTTTCAATATCTCAAAATGGGAAGAGCTAGTGCCATGAAGCAGTGGTTAAAATGAACCAGAATGATGGAATGGAACCCAAACTCCAAAAGTGACACTTGAGTTTACCTGAAGTTGAGCACAGCACTATAGCTGGTAGGTACTGCTCCAGCAGATAACCTGTGGCAGGCAAGGAAGTGGCAGAATTCCCTCAGCCCAAGAACCTTATTCACAACAGGAAATCAAGACCACGACTCTACAGATCCCTATATATTCATAGGCTGTTAGTGTAACCTCCAATGAACCTAAAGAGGATATGTCTTCAATCCACAGAAACACCGTAAATAAGAAGTATCTCTTGAGGATATTCACCATCATCTAGACCCTACCAGCTACTGACCATAATTTCATCACATAATTTATGTTAAAATTAACCCTATTGGGAAAAATACATATCTGATGGCCCTATCAGAAGAATGCCATACACGCTTTTTCATACCTCAAGACAGAAAAAAAAAAAAAAAAAAGTCAGTTGAGTTGACATCCTGTATAAATACATTAAACATTTGCCAAGATAAACACGTGCAACATTATTAGCCACAGAGTTTAGGTCATCATTGCTCTCCAGTATTGATGGATGGATAGGGTGGGCTGACCCTGGCTGGATGCCAGATGCCCCCCCCCAAGCCGCTCCATCACTCCCCTCCTCAGCTGGACAGGGGAGAGAAGACAGAACGAAAGGCTCCAGGGTCAAGACAAGGACAGGGAGATCACTCAGCAATTACCGTCACCGGCAAAACAGACTCAACTTGGGGAAAAGTTAATTTAGTCTATTACCATTTAAATCACAGTAGGATAATGAGAACTAAAAAGCAAAACCTAAACACACCTTCCTCCCACCCCTCCCTTCTTCCTGGGCTTAACTTCACCCCCGGTTTTCTCTCCCTCCTCCTCCCCAGCGGCGCAGGGGTGCAGGGAACGGGGCTGGGGTCAGTCCATCACACTCTGTCTCTGCTGCTCCCCCCTCCTCAGGGACAGGGTCCTCACCCTCTGCCCCTGCTCCAGCGGGGGTCCCTCCGGCACAGCCGGCTCCAGCGGGGGTCCCCGCGGGGGCACAAGCCCTGCCACAACCCTGCTCCAGCGCGGGCTGCCCGCGGCTCACAGCCTCCTTCGGGCATCCCCCTGCTCCGGGGCCCTCCCGGGGCTGCAGGTGGGGATCTGCTCCCCCTGGACCTCCCTGGGCTGGGGGCACAGCCTGCCTCACCGTGGGCTTCACCACGGGCTGCCGGGGAATCTCTGCTCTGGCGCCTGGAGCCCCTCCTGCCTCCTCCTCCCGCACTGGCCTTTGGTGCCTGCAGAGCTGTTGCTCTCACATATTCTCGCTGCTCTCCCCAGCCGCAATTGCTGTTGCGCAGGTTTTTTCCCTTTTCTTAGATACGTTATCCCAGAGGTGCTACCACCGTCGCTGATGGGCACGGCCTTGGCCTGTGGTGGGTCCGTCTTGGAGCCGGCTGGTGCTGGCTCTGTGGGACATGGGGGAAGCTTCCAGCAGCTTCTCACAGAAGCCATTCCTGTAGCCTTCCCGCTACTAAAACCTTTCCATGCAAACCTACTACGATGAATATCTTCAATGCTTCAAAAACAACTAGAAATACATTTTCAGCAAATGCTAAATGGATCCATACACAGATTCTGTGCACCACAGAATCTATCTATTCATAATACACCTACTACATGCTTCTTATTTCACTGCCATCTTGTTAAAAAAAGTCCAGAAAGGTTCAGTAAAGTAAAAGCAATGGCCTCACACCTCACCAAGCAACACTTTGAAGAATCAGGTTACAGCCCAACTTGGTTGACCCAGAATTATCAGAACATTTTTAGATCTCATGCATAGGATTAATTAATACATTATAACCTTTTCTATTTGCTTCCTATACAATAATATATCTGAATAATGTATTACTATCTCTTGATTCGGACTAAGTACAGCATGTGTTTCAAACAACTGTGTCAGCTGTATTGGTTGTGCTATGTAATATTGCAGGGTTTCCAGTGCTGTTCTCTCAAATTCTGAAAAGATATTATGGGAATTTTTTTTTCTTAAACATTTATTCGTGATCTATTATATATTACTTAAGCTGTTTTCTGCCCTTGTGATACTCTGTGTTTTTCTGAAAAGCATGATCATCTGTGCTCAGAACCAATACAAATGCTAAAAAATATATTAGGGAAATGAGTAATGGGTACAGCTGAAAAATCTGTGTCTGTGCAGCAACACACTGCAGCAAGGCTGGAATATTCCAGAGTGCAGCGAGGCAGGAAACTGCTACCAGCAGAGCAAGTTTTTAGTCCTATGAATACTACCTGCTTATTGCTTGAATGGCCTGTAAACAAGCAGAAACCAATACAGTAGAGATGCATGCATGCAGGTCATAAGATGCAAATAGCGTTCGCACAATTTTTCCCAGCTGATTGGGGAAATCGCCTCACTAAGTCTGTGCCTCCAGGGATTTCCATTTTTCATATAAAGAGGAGGTCATTGCCACCTAAAACGGAAACTAAATATAATTGGTGAAAGATGCTTCTTCTTTAATGATAGTAGTCTTTCTAATCCCCAGTAATAAGGAGAACAATTACATACTAATGTTAGAAAATGAAAGAAATCCATTTCTGGTAAAATTTCAGCCCAGTTTAACACAGTTGCTATTCTGACTATTCAGATGAAAAGTGTATTTACTCTTCTTCGTATTGCACATATACATTACATTGCCTATTTCATCTGCCTCATTTTCCTAATTAAATTTCCTTCAAGCTGTGTTCTTGCAGTTGTAGGTAGGAATATAGTATTAAAGGCTAACACAGCAAGTAGACTAATTTTACAGCCAGAACAGATCTCAAATTTGTATAACCTGTGCTAGAAAAAAAATATTACACTGGCATTCTACATTATACCCTGAAAAATAAGAGTGTTAAAATTAAGAAAAATGTTGAGATACGCTGAAATATTTTCACATATTTTTACAGTTTTGTAAAATTTCAAAACTGGGCACATTGCATTTGCCTAGCCTTTATAATTACTACTTATACATTTAATGTGTTTTTGAGAAGAAATTGAAACACAGTTCTCAATTCTCCAAGTTTATTTGGGTTTGGGGGCTAGGGGTTTTGTTCTGTGCTTCACTTTTTAAATAACGTAAGCTGTAGAATCATTGGTGCCAAATACACAGGGAGAACTCTGAAGAGAAGATTAAGATCACCTAAAAAACAGGTCCCTAGGACATCAGAGTAGGTGCCTGGTTGTTACATGTCATCTCTAGAGTCAGAGACCAATAGCCTGGAATACTGTTGGGAACTACTTTTTCTGTACTGACTGTAAGGAGTGATGGCACTATAAAGGCTGTCTTCCCGTCTCCATAGATCTCCCCACTGGATGCTTAATTGAGATGGTGCTGGTACTCCAACATGCCTCTTTATCATGCCATTACTTGTCTTAATGACAAGGTGTTGAGATCACCACCCGTTGGGAACCAAGCTCAAGACTTTTGCTGAGCAATCACGTGAGCACTGTTCTAGGAAAGCGACAAATCCAATAGTAAAGGGGCTAACACAAGACAATGCAAAATGGGCTGCTAACTTAAAACGTGTATGTTCAAGAAAAACAATTGCAATACCATTATCTCTCTGTCCTAATATAAATGAATATTTTAGAAACATTATGAGGAGTATTCTTACATTTTAGTTTGTCATTTTACCATATTAACGTCACCCGTTCATTGATTTTGACACTTATGGTTCTGCTACTCAATTGTCACTGTAAAAACTGTGAAAATTTATATGGCAAAATGAAAACAAGTTAGCTGATCTTTTTAACATCTTACAAAAAAAAAGGTGGTTTTTTTTTTATTTTATCAGCATATTTATTTATTAGCAAGGTAAGACAACTTGTGTCACACATTGTAGTTAAGGGAACAAAGTAACTCGCCAGGAAATGACATTTATGGCCAAGTTCAGATTTTTCAATCACATTTTCTAAGCTGCTCTCTATCCTACAAAACTGTATCCTTAAATGCACATTTGGCATTTTTCCCTCTAAAAGGTTTGATTATGTGGAAAGTGATATTTCTACTTAGCTGAATTCTGCACCATATTCAAGAAATGATGGTACAATGAAGAACTGCCCCGCATGCCATCTCCCCTCTCTTCATGCTTTATTATTTTTCACTCATTCCTTCCCATCACTGCCACTTTGTGAGGATGAAATCTACACAATTCAGGATATTACTTATTTAACTCAAGCACATAGCAATGAATGTCCTTGTTCCTAGCAGCCAGGATTTTCCATTTTGATCAAAGTATAAGAAATAATTTTATTCTAAAATCACTCAGTTTTTCTACTAGGCCTTTGTCCCTAGAGCCACTTTATCTCCCAGCATTCTCCCCTCCCACCCTTGTACAAGATTTAACTACTTATTTTGAGTTCTTCCAGTTTCAGAAAATGGCCTCTAATTAAAAAAAAAAAATCCCTCTCCCTCTCAGTGAGCCAAATTATCGCATACTACTGCTATTTCTGTACTGAAAAAGCCAAGAAGAATTACAAAACTAGAAAAGGTGCTCAAGTATCTTTGACAGCCATAGCCTAGATTCTCTCCATGGGGATGGTATTAAGTGCTCTACATGGGGTTGAAAGGAAAAGCTTGTGTGGATTATTTTCCATTTTCGCCACCCACAGCAGCTACTGAACAGAAAGCCCATTAAATGTGATGCATGCAACCAGTCCTGGCGATGTTGACAAGGACCGATTTCTCACGTCATATACAGATTATGATGGACTTGAATTCACTACACGTGGCTTCCCCTGCTTAATCTAGCAGGGAACAAAACATCAAAATTATTACTGTTTAAATATATTGCTATTTTCTTAGCATGGTCAATCAAGCTAAAATACCCAGAAGTAAAATAGACTGCGGTCTGTTTGCATAGCACCTCAGCACCTTAACACGTGTGATGCTAAGGGTCAGCATTTTCAATCCCATAGCCCACCTTCCTCCCCTTGCAGCTGGTCCCTTTCACCCAAGCTGCAGCAGCATTTCCCAGTCCCTCTAGGACAGTATTTTTCCATTCTGCTCTCTCAGTGTTGATCTCACAGCCTTGCACCTGAAAGCCCTGGTATTGCTGTTATGGACGAGTCTCCTAGGGTGTGACTGTGACCACCAGGAGAATCATCCCTTCCTTCGCGCTCTTCTCCTGTTGCTTGTTGGTAGCTTTTGGGTTACACTAGTGGACCCAAGAACGTGTCTACACAAAGCTTACCAACCAAGCAGCACCCAAGCCTGAGCACAGCACGCTTGAGTTCACATCAGTAGCACCATGAGCAGGAATGTGAAGGAGGCCTGAGTAGGGCCTGATGAAAACTAGATAGTTCCAGATCTTACTGGGTCTGTTCCTAGTTGTACTGGATCTGACTGGGATGGGGTTAACTTTCTTCACAGATCCTGTGTGATACTGTGTTTTGGCTTTGTGACTAAAACTGTACTGATAACAGACAGTTTGACTATTCCTGTACAAGGCCTCTTTTTTTTCCCCACTTTGTCCACCAGCACCGAGTTGATATATGTCTTCACCTGTGGTGCCTGATGGTAAAGCTGTATACCTCTAAATCTGTCTCAACACCCTTTGCACAACCAGTCTAGCCCTTGACATCATATATTAAAATGGAAGATGCACAAAATGAAAACAGAGCACTCCTAGCGTATTTAATAGCTACAGATAAAATACAATACTAGCATACAGTAATTGTATTGGGATCTGAACTTACAGCCCCCAGAATAAAGCAAAACTCAGATCCATTTTAAATGCCAGTATAGACAAGTTACTTTTTAAGGGAGCCTTACATGCTACTGAAACTTCTTCCTGTTACCTCCCTTTGGATCTTCATCTGCTTTGGTTCCCTTTCCCTTTTATTTATTTATTTATTGTTAAAGTAAACTTTATACATTATTTTTCAAAATTGTTCTTTTTCAAGCATTTAACAGCTTATCTACTGCACCTGATAAGCTAATGTTTGGGTACACACAGGTGCATGTATGTAAGCCTATACTCCGTTTCCTCTCTCCTAGTCATCTTTTCTGTCATTGCCATGACTTTTTAAATCTTCATTTAAAAAAAAAATAATAATACCAAAACAAAATCCCAAAAAACAAACACTCCCCCCCAAAAAACAGCTTTCCCCACCAAAAAAAAGGCCTCAACCCACCCCAAAACAATTAAAACTTCCAGACACCTAGGTCTTTTGTTGACCAAGATACAAACATCTAAAAGGAAGAGAACAGCTCTGTAACAACACTGTAAAGCAATCACATTGACAAGTTAATCAACAAATGCAGTATCAAGCTAGATACAAAAAGAGATATACCATCCATAACAGATGTAGAGAGCATAAATATTTTTAAATGCCGTAGAAGTAGTTGTCAAATTCATTTCTATAGCAAGCATTTTAGAATACAAATTAGGCCAACTTGTTTGTTTCTTATAATTTAGGTAAAGAGTGCAAAGTTACACACAATAAATGAAGAGGTTTGTAGAGGCAAAAGAACTGTGTAATGTATTAAACAAAGAAAAATGAGGCCTTAGATGAGTCATGAAAGCACTAAACACACTCTTCATTCTTCAACTGCCCATATGTATATCATGTTCACTAGAAGATGACTCATATAGCATTTAACCATATAGAGAAAATAATTCTGCCAGTGGAAGCTCATTGTCCCTCTGCACTCAAGTAACAGCTCAACTTTTATGTATACTAGGACGTCTTTCCAAATATCATTTTCATAATTTATTTGCTATTTGAACACTTAGCTATACCTGCAACTTTGATTTTTTAAAAAAAACTTTTATGATGACTAACATAAAACAAAATTCCTGTCTTGCATTATACTGGAGTTGTTTTATGTCCATTTTATGCCAGAACACATAAGCATGAACTCAACACACCACAATATTACGGAAGCTACCTTTCAAACAGAATCAAAACCCCAAGACTTGATCTAGAGTGTCACAATCTTTTCTGCCAGATGTCTGTGCTGTCTTCCTCATATTAGCAGAGATGATTCAAGATTATAACTCTTCCTTCCACCATCATTCAAGATGACAGGAATCCAAAGAAAAGTCTGATAACTATGAATTTTTCAAAACCCATGTACTATATCAGTGATTTTAAGTGATTTTAAGGAAGACATTTTATGAAAAGGGATACAATCATTGGTTTAACCCCTTCATTGACTTCTACTGAAAGAGCAAAATATGTATAAATGTACATATGCAATACAATAAATGGCCTTCACAAACTTTTCCTTAGTGTTAATCTCCTAGAAAAAAAAAATCAAAACAAACTCACACTATATTTTAAACGTTGTCTAATAACTTGCATGCACCATAGCTATTATCCTGATGCATGGAGAAATCTGGGTTTTGGTTTTGCCTCTGCAAGTCATTCTGATGAACGAGACCTTTAGAGTTGTAATAACTACTGTGAGTAATGGAACAACCAATGGCTTTTATTAAGAAGGAACACTGAATAATGTATTACCAACACTAAGATCAAGGGAAAATACATTTTTATCAGGCAAAAATATTAATATCAATCATGCCATTTTTTAAAGCAGAAAAATGAAAGGCAGAAAAGGAAAAATTTAAAAAAATGCTACACAGTATGCAGCAAATGGCAGAAATTATACTGTGAAAATCCTTTTTTCTAGTGTGGTTACCTAGGGCTACATTACATGTTAAAGGAACAATAAAAGATTGTGACATTTCTTGAGATATATAAGTGTAAGGAAAACTACACTGGTGAAAGGAGAGATGGGGGAGGAAGGTCGCTATAGAGACTAGCACACTGCACATTGAAACACTTGAGCTTAAGCTCATTTCTTTTGAGGCTACAAACTAAGAGAGCTGACATGATGGAACAACTAGGAAAGTTCTTTTGCTAAACCCTTCAGTGGAAAAAAGTGGCTTTAAAAATGTGGAGAGAAGAAAAAGCTGTCATGTTTTAGCATTCTTATTTATTACTTATATAGCACTACATAAAGCCACTTTATAGGGCTTAGAAATACACACCAAGACTAAGCCTTCCCCTGAAGTGGCTTACTATTTCCTTTGAGTGAATGCAATTTGGGCATCTATAGTATTGGACAGAAGAAACGGGCCCAAAAGAGTTGCAGAAAAGCTGCAGGGAGCTAAGTGAAAAGATTGAAGGAGTAAAAGTCCATGTGGAGAAGAGAGAAATGGCTCTTACCAAAATTCTGTGATGGTATAAACCAAAGCACAATCAGAAAGAGAGAGCACAGAGTGTGCTATGGCAGAAGGATGGTCCACACAGCTCTGGGCTGGCACGAGGTGAGACCACAGCAAGTGTGCCATGAGCAAAAGATGTTGCATGGTGAGTTTCCAGACACAATCCAGAATTTTTTAAGTTATGCCACTGAGAAACCAGGTACGTCACTTAAAAAAACCCTATGGATTCACTTTACACTTTAGAAGATCAGGGGTTTTGTATTTTATTCTTTTGTCCTTTAAACTTTTTGATACTTACCACCAGGGAAACTGAAAGATGCAAAAAAGTTTTGCCTTCTTCAGATGAAACTACTTTAGTTAAATGACTGCAGTTAAAAGAAATCCAGCCTTACTAAAAAAGAAAATTATCAACAGAAAGACTGAGGCAGTTGAGACTTCTGAAAACTCTAAGAAAAGAAAAAAGCCACACATATACAATGATTTCTGACTGGAATTTTTGCCCATGTAAAGAAAAATAAGACACAAACATTAAGAAAAAGTCTGGGATTAGCATTACCATACTTAATTTCATTCTGAGTGCAACATATTAATATTAGACTGTGGATATGCCTCTGTAATACTACAAATTTGTTACATTTGGAGCAATGCCTGTGATACCCAAGTGTCTCCAGAAGCATTTTATCTTGCTGAATTAATAAATGTAACACAAACATTTAGAGGAAAATGCAGACACTGTACTTCACTTAACAATTCCTTAGGCATAGAGATGAAGAGAGTCATTTCGTGAAAATTTATTGTTAGATTTACATTTATATATAGTTAATAATACTAGGTAGTGGGTTCTTTACATTTATGTCTAATGCTCGATGTTGGAATCTTTAAGACATTCCATTAGCTTTCATTTTACCACCCTACATACGTACGTGCTCTCCAAAATAAAGCCATTTAAACCAGGTTGTTCCATGGGCACTGGCATTCATGAAGCCTTGCTTCAAAGGATTTATGGTGCCATCTTTCCTCCAACACCCAAGAACAAGAGCCCTCCCCCATGGCCCTTAAGAGTATCCCAGCCAGGTAAATAATAGCAGTGCTGTGGTTAATTGAGATTTCTGCATGTGATGAGTTGCCAGCCCAGAGGTGCACGTTGACTGCTGACAAGCAACATGTCTAACAGTTGACAGGAAAAAGATACTCACATCATGATAAAGCAGGTCAAGGCCACTGCCCAAAACAAGGCTGTTATAACTGTACAGTCTAATTCTATGACCACCAGGTACACGTACATACCTAACAACAGTCTACAGAATTCAAAGATGAAGTGCTTTTTTCATGCTGAAATTTGTTAGATTAAAAAAATATATGTTTATACAATAGTCACTGACAAAATGCAAGGATGCATGACTTTTTCTTACTATTTCTGGTTCAATTAAACCAGTAGGACTGCAAACTGCAAGCAAACAATGGTGGAAAGAAAAGAGAAAATAGCTGCAAATGCACAAAATGGTTAGTAACTCTTTAAAAAAAAAAAAAAAAAAAAAAAAAGAAAAAGAAAAGAAAAAGACTGTACAGTTTAGTAAACCATTTGAAGAAAGGTAGTCCTGAGGAAAGGAACTTGTCTGAGAGAAGGACGTTGTACACTTTTCTAGGTTTAGCTTTCCCTCTCTGCACATATTTTCCCTCTGATTTTCCACAAATGCCCTCTGTATACTTGACCATATGTTCCAAAAATGGCAAATAACATTCCTGATTTCTGGCTGCTTCCCTGTCTTTGTCAAAGATACCTGTGGCAGCGATCATAGCGTTCTGCATTGTCGTACAGTGCCCTATGAGGTACTCGGTCAGCAAGGTAATCTTGAGTGATAACTTGGTTGCAAGTCAGCTGGAAGAATAAGCAAATTTTGGAACAGGGACCAAACTCACTGTTAAACCAGCAATGAAGCATGATGGGAACCTACTTATAGTTTACTGTGGTTGGTTAGATAATTCTGAACACGATGACTTAACTAAATGTAGGCAAAAAATAGGCCAGTCTTATGTGATTATTTTTCAGGAGATGTTCTGGTAGCAGAAAATCGACCCTACTAGGGTTATATCAAAATACATCTATTTACTGAACATGACCCCTTTTCATAAGATACTTTCTGCTGAGAAAAAGTGGGTTGCAGTTCCTGTCATCTAATACACACATGCATTCGATTTAGTCAAGTGAGATACTAACCCTAAGAGGTTTGTGTTTAGATTTTAGCAGTAAGACCTGACTATTCTTCCTCTCCTTCTCAACCAAGAGAGTAGAATTTCCTTGTAAAGCCAACATGAGGTTTGTCAGAGCCTTTAATGGGCACAGACCTCAAAACATACCTGACAGATGCTTATAAAAAAAAAAGGGTCAATGCAGGCTTTGTCCACTTCAGGCTAAACTTTTGTTGGGAACATTGCCATGGACACAATCATGCTAGGGAGAATTTGGTTTTGATGTTTTCTAGAAAACATTGCTACAGCAACAGGTCTAAGTGAATCCATCTCCCTGTATTCAACCGTCTGGACTTTGGAGAATAGGCCTTAGTGTTGTGTCCTGACGTAACAGTAGTGAAACTTGGGCTCTCAAATAGGAATAGCAGAGGATAATAGTTTCTCTGCAACTTTGTAATGCTACAATAAGCCTTATCTAGAGTAGGACAATGACTACTACACTACCTGCTGAAATAGCTATCATTGTTGCATGCATCTCCCAAGCACATTTTATATTTAAATATGTTCACCTTAAATTGCTTTCTTTATGAGTCTTTTTCCATTGTAGACATGAGCTCTTAGCAAATTAACCACTAAAATGTATCATACAGTTTTCTAGCTTCAGTAGGTTATTTTCAGAATCAGGACTTCAGTCCAGTATTTTGTCTTTTGATTAATTTAGACAAACAAAAGAAGTCAAAGATAATATTTTCAATATTCTTAAAATCAATTTTCAAAACCACAGATGTAATAAGGTATTTTCTCTACTGTCATATCTGCAGCAGAAATACAGAAAAGCCAAAACCAGAGGGGAAGATGCTGTTGTAAAGAGCCTAAACCTGCGTTTTTAAATATAATGGCCAGCATCTGCTTTTGTAAAAGATTAAGAATTCCTTAAAATTTTTCTTTAAACACAGGAAAATTTTTAAGCGCACAGAATTTCTACAAGTATATTATTTTAATGTCATATATCATAAGTACGTTACATAGCATGTACTAATTGTAAGATTTAACAGTAAATGCATATCATTCTCCAGATTGCTCTTTACTTCATATATCCTGAAAAATATTCATTTTAATCTATCTGTAACTACCCTAAGGTTCCTGATTTTTTTTCTTTTAGACAATAGCCTATATGATTGTTTTTTGACCTAGTCTCATCATACACAATTTGCATGAGTCACATAATCAAGCCATAAAATAAGCAAACAATTTTGTATGTTTTCGCTGTATTTCTGACATCCTTTCCAACTCTGCATCACTTCAGGCATCGACAAAAAAAATGTTTTAGTGTCACTGCTTTTAACTTTTCAAGATTTAAAAAAAAAACCCACACATTTGTGGTCACACAGTAAACTGGAATAACTAAGACAGTATTATGTTCCCATTTGTCAGTAAACCTGTTAACATTTTAAATCAGAATTGGGTGCCAGATGACTGGTCTGGAACTAATTCTGGAACAAATTTCTGTATAATCTACTGAAAGTGCTTTGGAGTTCCTTGCCAGCAAGATTTTCTAGTAAGATACTCATGAGTAATTAGGAATCTACAGACATGATTAAATCTTAATTTACAGTCTGTAGGATGAATGTTTAGGCTGAAGTGCAGCAAACTGGCAGAGAACCGAAATGGAGATCCCTCTGTAGGTTCAAGAATTTGGTTGCCATTTGTCAAACCTGAAGCTCTGATTTATTTGTGAATTCCTCAGAGTGCATTGGTTTCCACTGGACAGATAACTCATAAAACAGACTGCTAACGGTTCCACAGCCCTCTACTTGCAGGCCTAACAGCTTGAGTACCGATGTCAAATATTTCACAGAAGGTGGGCATAAATTGGTTATTTCTAATGAAAACTTCAGACTATCATTGCACCTCTTAAATAATGGATTTAATTTGCCTGGTCTTTATTATTTAAAAGGTCATTTACTTGATACGTATGTACAACACAAGCTACCCAATAGATAATTATACTTAGCCAAGCAAAGTTCTCACAGTCATTTTTTCCTCAACAGCAAGCAGTTGTTCTGTAATGAATGCTACAGAAATACCATAAAGCTCTGGGAATAGCTGGTTCTAAGCAGCCTAGAAATGGTTACAACTGTAAACAAAAGAGATTTTGACTGAAACTACTGAAAAAATAATTTTCTCTTGTTGTTATAACAGATGTATTGGTTTACTCAAGTGCAGCCAGGAAAAAACCTCCTAACTTCCTATACACGGAGTAGCCTTCCTGGCACAACAGGAGGAATGTAGTCTAATAAGAAGCTAAATGTAGGCTAACGCTAAAAAGATATTTAAAGAAAGTGCTTCTATAACTAGCTAGGCAATTACGACATACATAGCCACTGTTCTGATAGGCAGAACCACACTGAGCACAAGAAAGATTTCACTTCTCTATTGTCAGCTAAAGATTTCAAAGAGCTTTGGAAAAATACATAGAAATATTCACCTTATGGATAAGAAAACAAAGCACAGATAGGAGAGCAAAAATTGCCAGAAAAGAACACAATAAAATATTTTTTTCTTGGCCAAACTAATCAAATTAAAATTCTTCAAAATTAACAGAAAGACTCACAGTTCAATATATTTAGCCTTTGTTCAAATCCATATTGCTGGTTTTAAATGACTATGAAGAACTAAGTTGTTATCTTGAATTAACTATGTTACTATTTTAGCAGCCAGCAGGCCTAAAAGAACTAGCATAAAAAAACCTGCCAACAGAGAAAATACAAGTAAAATCAGGTACATGTAAATGTACTTGCTACACAAAATGTGGACATAACACATAAAGATCACCAATTAAAGTTTTCCTAAATAGAGAAGTAGTATTTTGCTAGACTTGCTCATGAATCTTTTGCTAGTTGGAATGTCTTCATAGAGGAAAGAAATCTGAATATAGGATGAAAATAAATGGAAGTGCACTTGGAAAGATCCTGTTACTATGTCAGAATCATAGAATCATTTAGGTTGGAAAAGACCTTTAAGATCATCAAGTCCAACCATAATTTATTATAGAAAAGATGGTACTACCTTTCAGGCAATATGGTTTCTCAAGTAGTATTTATTCCCCAAATTAACTGGATCACAAATTTCAATATTCCCAATTAATCTTTCTCCACTGCAAAAATCAAATAATCAAATTGACAAGGGTGAGAATTCAGATAGCTTGTATAACCCAAATTTAAATGCAAGCATTAAGGAACAGTCTTTAATAACAAAATCATACATTAGAGTTTCCAACAGGACCCACTGCCTCTTCTCTGCAGGTGATTCACTGAAGTTTTGCCTTTTTCAGAGAAAGCTCAGAGTTCCTGTGTGATACTACACAAGGTATCAAATCAAACTTTTCCTCAGCGATCAAGAATGCCATGTAGATTTGCAGTTTACACACTTGAGAGGCAGGGGAAGATATCTAGACACAAGAAAAACACACCTAAAGATGAAGTAGCGAGTGTTTTCTGAATACAGGATGTACTATATGATCTGAAGGGCTCTAAAAATCCAATCTTATGTCTTAAAATGTGCATTCAAATTTGGTGAATTCTTCTGACCTTAATCTCTGTCAGTTTTCCATCTGTAAAATAGAGATAATACCGCATTCCTCACTGGGGTTTTGTTGAGATAAATTTAATCTAAAACCTGTGAAGCACTTAGATACAGTAGTGATGAGCAGCACAGAAAAGCCTATGTGAAAATTAATAATTCTGACTTCCGAACAGGGTCTGAACAATGCACTGTAAATAAGACTCAGGGTCACATATCAAACACTGAGGAAAAAACATCTTGAATTAATTGAGTACTCATTAATTGAGTACTGTCCATCTTGAGTACTGAGTAAGGAAGAAATCTTCTGGAAAAGTATTATGTGATCCTAAAGGCTTCATCATAATGCATACGCACAAGAGAAGCTGAGTTTCGACTGAGATACCAACCTTAATACTAACACCCTTTTCTTGTGACTGCTTGCTTTCGCGCTGTTAATAATGTTCTCTCCATGCAGTTTGTAGGTGTATCATTTATATACAAAGAATGAATTATGATCTCATTGTGAATCTTTGATTTCCATGCACATGTGTTAATGAACAAAGCTTGGTTAAAAAAATTCCATTAGAAAAATAAAATACCAAGCTTGCCTAGGCTTGGTAAATTCAGCAGGGCTTCTACTGAATTTTCTCTTCAATTGCTTGAAATGGTCCAACTGCTACTGCTGTTAACACTCACTATGTATTATCATAAGAGACTTGGGAAGGGAAAAATGTATCAAGGGGCTGTCCTTTCAATTTTTAACACAGGCATGCAATTTTAATTCTCAACAATAACAGCAGCTGACATTTTCCTTTTGCTACTTCCTGTGAAAATAAATCAGGCAGAAATTAAGCTAGACGCGCAGGGGGATCAAGAAGAAATAGTATCTCTTAAACATGCTCTCCAGTGCTGCCTTCCTCTTCCAAAAAGAGCTCCTCTGCACCTTGTAGAAGGAGGTGATGGCCCGTTTTGTGAGGGTTTATATGCAAGCTCTTTTCCAGTGAAAACCGCCTCCTTGTCCAGACTGCACATATACACTCTCGTGGCAAGGGAGACCATTGCGATTGCCCTCCGACAGCACCGCTCTTACAGAATGAGCCCTAAACAGCCCTGACATCTGACCTGAGACAGTAGACTCTGGGAAGCTGGACAGTTTGAAGTCCTGATTTCATTTAGATGATGGGTACGTGGCTTATTAAAAGCAAGAAGAGTTACACCTAGCGACAGAAGATCAGCACCAGATCCTGCAAGTTTCAGCTCAAGAAGTTTCCTACAACTCAAGTACTGAAAGAGCATAATGTATACAAATTAACATGAAATTTTTGAATACTAAATCATTTCAAAGTGATCGTATATTTATTGATCATATGAAAAATTAGACTCCCCAGAGACTAATGGTAAAAAACCTTTATGAAAATAATATTTACTTTTAATTAATTGCATCTATGTAAAATTATCAATAGTCTTAAATATCAAGGGAAATCTATTATATTCCAGCTCAACATATATGTCTTCAGAGAGTACTTAGAAGACATTCCTTGTTCAAATCAACATTCACTATACTTCGTCAACAAATCTTACATATTTATAACAATTTTTACAGTAATATGTAATATGAAGCCAGAAGATGTTGTACCTAGAATATTCCATCTTCTCAAAAGGGCAACAGAAAGCCAACATCTTTTAAATATTTAATTAGGACTCAAATCAAATTTACATAGTGATATGCCACATTTTCAGCTAGTGATGAAGACAAACATCTCTGCATATTATCAGTACTTGAAAGGGTATTCATTTCTATTTCACTTTGCTTACAGAATGTCTCCAGAGGTTTTCACACTATTGTGCATCATTTCAGATGCTTCTTTTAGTTTTTTATTTAACTAGTCCATTGTTGATATAATTTGGGACATTACAGTTTCAACAGTGGAATATTTGGTACTTGATCAAAGTTTGAGATGTGCCCTAAAATAATTGTATTTGCCTTTAGCACACATTTTATTTGAGTTTTGAACAAAAACGCTGATGGAAGCTGGTGAAAATTACTCCAGCTTGAAATGCACTGACACATGTGCTATCTAGCAAGGGATTTCCCTGGAAAATTTCTAATTTTCTTTCACTAATTTAGAAAAGGTATATTTACAATCTGTTAGAATGTACTGAAGTACAGGGTCACATAATATCTGGTCATGGCAATAAAGATAAATTGTAGCTGAGAAACCTAAGTCCTTGCATCTTGAAGAGATAAAAAATAATCCAGAAACCAGAAGTCTTTAAAATTAGTTAATATTTTCTACTGAAAAGAAAAGAAAAAAAATATTTAAACCTATAAAGTGACATGCTTTTCTTTCTTTATGAGCTTTTGGAAAAAAGGAAAGGGGGAAAAAATCCATAGAAATCTTTCTTATTTTTCTTCTGTGTTGAATAAGTACTTAATTGTCAAGAAACCAAATTTCAATAAAAGGTGACAAATACACAAGCGCACGAACACCACATAAAAAGGCGCTACAGAACTCTTAATATATTTCAAGGTTATGACTTGTAGACATTTTAAAAGTTCAAACCTAGATGTTATCACCTGGCAGTGTATTTCCCTTTCCAAAGTCAAACTCATATGAAATCAAAGAATTTCATCATTAAGCATAAAACCAAAAATGAAAACATGGCTAAAACAAACAAACAACAACGACAAAACAAAACAAAAAAAACACCTTACCTTCAAACTTCTATTAGCTAATAATTTTCCTTTTTCTGACAGCAATATAACCAGCTGAAGCATGCATTTCCCTCTCACCCCCAGCATGAGAAGATTGTTAGTCAAAGGTGCAGAGAGAAGCAGTAGCTATACAAACTTGGCACAAAAGTGTAACTATGGCAAACACTAGATCATTTTAGCCATGATTTTGGGCAGCTGAATCTCCAAGGATGGAGATTCCACAACCAATTCCAGAAACTTGTTCTTCAATATGGAAAAAAAGGTAGATTATGAACGATCACTGAAGAAAAAAAAATAATCATCAGGTCTCCACCAAAAACATTGCAAGCATTATGGGGCAGCAGGCTCTTAATATTAGATAAGTATTACTCCCTTAACTTCTTAGATGTTGCCACACATTGGTTTTCTAATAATCATTAGAAATATGGAAGGTTGTGTTTCCCCCATCCACTTCCAATCTTTTTCCACTGCTTCCTTGCATGATTAGCACAAGCATAAGTACCCACATGCCCTTCACTGAAAGTATTTACAAGTGCACTGAAGAAAGCTCCTTTCATATTGTCACAATCAAGTTCTCCCAATTTGCCTCTTATAATGGTATTGGGAAAACCTTTCTCTGCAGTAGAAATAGGTAAACTAGCTCATTTTTGCTATATGATTAAACGAAGTATCAACAGATGCGAATTTCCAGACATATCATTGTGTGTCTTGTATCAGTTAAACCTTCAAAAATTTAAAACTTCACAAATTAATGTAATTTGATAGGTAATCACTTCCAAAGGAAGATTTTCTTTGACAGTAAGTTTTAACAACTAATTCTTATTCTTGTGAACTCTGAAGTAATTGTATTAACAATCTAACCTGAGTTAAATCAGGTTATTTAGCATTAATCTTGATAAATTATTCTTATTTTAATATATGCTCATGAAGTTTGCATTGCACAAGTTGAGTGAAGCTTCGACCCTCTAGCAATCCAACATTCATTCTATACATTCCCCTTTGACCTGTTCAATAGCCCTTGCATGAGTGATACAACATAGGAGTTGACTTTCCAGCATCATACTGCTATAGCGTTAAAGCACAGAAACCCACCTCCAAAATGCCGAACATTTCCTAAATACGATGTTTCAGGTGATTAAAACACTTGGATATTTTCTTTTGTTGTCTTGCTTGCGTGTAACACACTCTTATTGCATTTAGGTAAATGGGAAGTGAAACTCAACTGCTACATAGAAACAGGTACCAAAATATTCCAGTTCTATGTGCAACACACGCGTTCCAAGCTGTGACCTATGTGTTAAGTTTAAAGAATGGAATTTTGGGCCTTACTCCTTAAGATGTAGGCCTGGTATTTTGTAATTCATTGTTCTAACTGATGTTTAACTAAGTGTATACAGGTCGCTATCACAATGGCTAATCTGTATTCCTACAACTGAATACTTTACTCAAAATTATTACTTTTACAAAGGACTTTGATAAGCACCACTCTTCAGAATGTACAGCACAGGATACTACATCTCTAGATTTGCTCAGATGCAGCTTCTGAGTTTGTGCCTGTGCCCCAGACATTTGCACTATTAGAGCAGGCAAGTACACTTTTGGGAACCTCTGCATTACTGATAGAGAAGCTCTGCAGAATTAGCAACAGTAATCTTGGATAAAAGAGTCACATACACTCACAAGAAGTCCCTGAAGCAATTGCATCTCTTGAAATGTAGTTTCAAATTGAAAAGCAATGTGGGGAGCAGCCACATTGCCCCATAGTGAACACTCGTACTTCTGTACATAGGGGTAAACAGAGCGCAATAACCTCACTTTGCAGGAGATTCACCTTCTGAAAGGCACAATGAAGGAACCATGCTTATGCCTACCCTAGGATAGTGTGGTCAATTACTGGGCAGGGTAAATTCTTTTTCCTTCAATTTCTACATGCCCATAGAAAAAAAATCTGGCTAAATTTGCAAAACATCCTTTTATTTAATGAAGAAATATGTATGATGAATTATTTGGAGCATCATACTTCATGAGACAATTCTGACACAGAGCATGTTATTAGAATATTTATTTTACTGACACTTGGTGCACACACATATATGCCTATACCCACTCAGCAACACAAGGGGAAAAAAAAAAAAAGGCTATTCTATTGCACACATTTTGTCATTATTTCCATGTTGGAGAAAAACCACAGTAAAGCATGTTTCTCCAGCTAGTTACAATCCCCTTTATCTTTCCCATACACAAGTATTCCCTATCCCTACTGAACACAAACACAGTCAAACATTTATTGAGCACACAGGAAACAAGCCAAGGCACCAGGAGCCAGAGCTATTACTTTCTCAAGTTCAGAATGTAGAATTTACCCACCCTGGTGCAGGGTGTTCAGGGAAAAGACAGAAGAGAGCAGGATGATAGATGAATCTGGACTGAGCAATCCTTTATTCCACAAATAGATCTTGCTAATACAGTAGCATATGAATGATCAGCTCTTCCCCAGAGGCAACCCTGCCCCCCAACAAACCTAGGTATGGAATCTGACATGACAAATACTGATTTCCCCAGAGGAATTTATTTTCCAAACACAAGTGAAGTATTATTTCGAATCAGTAATCAAACCTCAGCAGCAGTTTGCATTTAAAGACATTTAAAACTATTATACTGTAGCGTATATAATATGTAAATAACCAGGGAAGCCTAAGTTCAGTATGTATTTACATACAATTCTTGAATGCATTAGATATGTGTTGCCATACTTATTTATTTCTGAATCAACACTGTTTGAAATCAATTTCTTGGTTTATTTTGATTTAATTTACTAAAGGCACAATCCAAAGCCTCTTCACTGGAAGGAAAAAATTCCATCACACTAGAATCGACCTAAGATATGTTCACAGAAATCCTACTTATCAATATTGTAGATCTAGTCTTCCCTGCTATCATTTAATGCCACTTCACTTACATAAAGTTAAACTAGGTGAATTTTCCATAATTTATTTTACTATTTGGAAGAATTTATATCCTGTTTGTGTATTTCATCCATCAATGGCATGGATCTCCTAGACATGAAACTAGTATTTGACCCAGATTTAACCGATTTTAATAACGTATAAGTTCCCCAAACTTGAAGATGAATGAAAAGTGTATTATATATGCATATACCTATTCCATTCAAACCCACACACTTGAGATTCATGCTGTTCTTTCAACCTGACTATATCAAAACAGCAATATGAAATAACATGGAACTTGGAAAATATAATACTTAAGTGGTATATACAGTTCTCTGACATTCCTCTGGTGAATAAAGGGCATCTACTACTAATCCCCTTCTAATTTACTCCACTAACTCATAATCTATTTGCATAATTTATTTGAACCGCCTATTCAGGGCAAAGAGTGATTTCTGCAATCAAAAGTAACCCTAAGATGATACTAGTTAATTTTCTATGTCATCTGATGAACTTTCAGCAATATGTATACTCTTTCACTGTTACAGCCAGCATGTTTTACATTAGTTTTATAGCAGAAAAATGTTCATATACAAGAGCAGCAAGACCAAAGCCAAGCAAAAATTTTGTGTCTCCAAGTATCAGTTGGAAAAATAAAAATGAATATTCTCTAAACCAAAAACTTATTATCCTCAAATGTCCTTTTGTACCAAAATGATCCAGGAACAGTTTCTTCTCAGGCAATTATTCAAGTGAGGAAGAAGAATCATACAATAATCATGTTTATCAAGCTTACACTCAAACTCACAATCTATGGATAGTATTGTTCCAGTATTCAATCTGTCTGTCAACTTCTACCTCAAAATCTATATTCCAAATTAGAGCAGTTGAATACTTCATCTAACAGGCATGTCTTCTCAAAAAAATACAGATAGATTTCTAGATTTATTTCTTGTTGACACTATAAATAAATTTCTAAATGTATTTAGAATACTTAGGCCAAAAATACTTAGTACAAATTAATAATACCTTCCTTAACCTATACAACTCCAAATCAAACTCCATTTTTCTATGAAAATCAAATGTATACTTTACAGCAGAAACAAGGTAGACTATACCAGATTTATTTACTTGGTTAATAAAATCTGATTTCTTTCTATGGAATATACACAAATATTTTCTCTAAGCACTGGAAGGTCTGTCCACAAGGATGTGTTACAGTTATTTTCTTATGATTTTTTCTAAACTATTGACAGGAAACTGAGCCCTTCATCATATACACCAGCTCCACTGAACTTATACTGTTTCCATTCCATTAGATGATCCATGGGATTCTGTGATCTTCTAGCGCCTGGCAATACTAACATCTCAAATGAAGCCCAACTTTTAACAGTCCTTTTCATTTGCATATATTTGTGCACACTTCTCTTCAAGAAGCTAAGAAATGGAAATAAATGTGCTATAGTCAAAGAAATAGATTGATCTACTAATCCTAGACTAAAAAAAAGAAAGGAATATGATAAAAAAGTTCTTGGAAGACCATTCAGAAAACATCACCATCTTGCCTTTACCCCTTCTCCAAAATTGTAAGTGAAGATTCAGATGTACAAAACTATACACGATGCAAGAGGACAAAAAATGGTGAGAGTAAACCAAGTAAATCTTCACTACACTAAGCAACTACAGAAAGCTGGATTTAAAAAAATGTGTAAATCATTCACTATAAAAGTCAGTTAAGACCAAGTGATTTGGAGTGTATTAAGTCGGGCATATGTTACAAGCTCACAGAAAGTCATAAGTCAAACAGAAACTAGCTCAGATTGATTTAAAAAAACCCCAAACTAACATGGTTTAGATGAGTAGTAAAAGATACATAACAAATGGAAAAATGAAAAGCTGTTCCCAGCAATACATATGAGTCAGAACTAAGAAACTGCATAACTGACCAGGTAAAAAAGAAAAATATAGAAAAATGAATGGCCAGCAGAGTTTTGGACAATAAGAAAGATTTCATTGAGAACACAGAATTTATAAGTGTGCTGTATATCTGAATTGTTTGTGGCAAAAGCATTAATGGAAATAATACAGAAAAAAACAAGAGTATTCACTAAGTATTAGTCTTCAGGAAAAACCTAGATGATGCAGTTGCAAGGTGAGGTGCTTTCTACATCAATAATTAGGGAGAGAAAATTAATTAACAGTTGCTGAAATTAAATAGATCTGGATAACTTACATCCCAGAATTTTGAGACAGCTAGCCAAGCAGCATCAAGAGTGTCAGAAAAAGATAACATTGCTAAGCTTAAAAAAAAAAACAAAAAAAAAACACAAAACCAAAATCCACAAATTGGGCAAGTCAGGCAATTATATTGTTATTAGTCTGAAATCAGCTAATGGCAAAATACTGAAATGGTTGATATACGACTTTACTAATAAGCAATTTAAGTAAAGTAAAACTAATGCCATTTGAGATGGATTTGTGGGAAATAAAGTCAGATATCTGGAATCTAGTTTAGTTGCGGTTTTTTAAATGCATTTGAAAGCTTAACTGATAAAAAAAGCTACATCTTCAAAATGACACATGTTTCCAAAACCAACTTAGCAGCCCACAAAATTTTCATTAAGAAATTGGAATTATGTAAAGTCAACATAAAATACACAAAATGTATTTTTTAAAAAAAATCATTAAGAGACATCAGTAAATAACTGTAAATAAGAATCATCTGGTTTTAGCTGAACACTTTTGGCATTTAACCCCATACTAACATTTTGACCAGTATTTAAAAGGAAATTTAATCCATTACAGATAAGGCTTGGGCGTAACAGACTGAAAAATGCTCTAGAATGCAGGACACCAATGCTAGGCAAGAAAATGGGTTGACTGGGAAAGCTGAGCAAAGAAGAGTAGAGGCTGTGCTAAACATCAAATTTAACAAAAAGTATGTTGTGATATTTGCATATCAGAAATCTACGCTGAGAATCAGCAGTTTAGAAGAGACCTAGTCATCTGAATTAATCTCATAGACCTTGCAGCAAAGCTTTAGCATCATCACTGGATGTGCACACAGGGAAATCCCAAGCACACAAACGGATGTTAAATTACTTTCTGTATTTGGCACTGGTACAGCCACAGCTGGTATATAATTTTTTTAATCAGGTGGATATATTAGAGAATATTCAAGTGAGACAAACACAACAAATCAATTAGAAAACACACTTTGCAAAAGGGCATACAACTCCATCTCTCTCATTTATTGAAAGGAAGCTTGATGAGTGTCTTGAGTGCAAAAGCAGCTACAAACCACACAGATCTTTACAATTTAGGAACACAAAGGTATAAAAGCTTCTCTTGATGGAAAGTGGTAACTATTAAAAAAGATCAGATTAGAAATTAAGTGCATGTTTTATTTGCTGTATTTCTTTTAAGGATAATTTATTATTTGAATAAATTACAAAAAGAGTAATTTTAACAAATAAAGGTCGGATGCTCATCTGAATGATCTAATTCAACCATGAATTAATTTGGGGAAGTCGTATGGCTTTGCCCAGTGACTCTACAAGCCAGAGTAAGGTGACCACACTGGTGCATACCTCTCTAAACTAAGAAATAGTTCCTTTAACAATCTTACTGCTGTACATAGCAGGTTCACCAATATTTTAGTGCTTTTAGTGTTATAATAATGATCATTAAGCAGACAGGCGTGATAGAGGACTGAGTAAATAAGGTGATTTGTAATTAAAATTAAATGCAAGTTTAATTTCTGCTACACCTTTGATTCTGTTATGAATGCTAGTCCAGTAGTCACATAATAACCCACATTAATCAACATTATCTTTGTACCTTTTTAAAATCATGGTATGCAGCCTCTTTTCTCGGTGCCAGAAACATTTGCCACCACAAGCAGAAAAACAGTGATCTACATTTGCTTTCAAAATATAACTTAAAGAGTTTAGGATGGCTGTTGGAAGGCTGGTCATCCCTAATCATACATATGTCTGTACTTGCAATCAGGTATAAAATGAAGTTTAAAAAGCTGATTACAGTGTAGACAATACTTAAAACTAAGTTCAATATTTTTGTAAATAAGTAAATAAAGATTTGGCTTTTTTTCTCTTCAGTCTCTTCCAAAGTTATTTAGCTTGAATTTATTTTGATAAGAACAAAGCTTATTCAAGAGAAAACAAACAAGGGTGGTGGTTAAACATCTATATTGTCTGGTATTCCATCAAGTTACCAGCTACCAAATTACTACCAGTACCAGAAAAATTAATTAATCCTTGGAGAGTTTATACAACTCTGAGTGTACACAACCTGCAGTGACCTTCCATTTCCAGTTGTCTTTTTCAAGATTAGATTCCCATTGAAATTCATACAAGTTCTAAATTTTCATAGAGATTCAGCTGCCACTGCCAGTATCATATATGTCACAGTGTTTCTCTAGGCAGGAGAAAGTGACATTTCTAGAGTTCAGATATTGATTCAGAAATGCACTTATGCATGTTTGTTTGTTCATTTGTTTGTTTTTAAAAAAGCCATTCCTATTCCCAACAACAGTCAAACCTTGTATTGCCTGCATTGAGGCTTCTGGTGAATTTCAATGCCATCTAAAATATAAGCACTATTCTAAACAGAAAACCTCTGAAAATTTTAAAAAAGGACATGCCAACTCAGAACCAACAGAAAAGTGCGGTGCTTTTTTGATCTTTAATGTAGATCAAAGCATGCTCACTTATATTCCATTAGAGCACCGGTATATGATTCTGGGGAAAAAAAGAAACACAATAGAAGTGTGTTTTTGCCAACTTCTGAAATGCATTTCCACATACTACAGGGCTGGTGTAAGTCCTATCAAAAGTCTAATAAAAATCCTCCACGAATCTCAAGAGAAAGTTACTACAGAAACAGCCTTACTACAAGGTTATGCTAGAATATACTAAATACATTCTACGTCTGGTTAGGAAGAAAGTTGCATGCAATTCTTACAGATCTGTGTAAGTAAATGCATTCTGAGATAAGTCTAAAAAGTCTAAAAGAAAATCAAGTTTCATATAAGAAAAAGCTTACATTCATAACCCAGTTATGATTTACCTGATAGGAATCCTTGCAACAAGAAAGGCATAGTAAAAACAGAGGCTATTACCTCCAAATAGCCCAACTTTCTTGACAAGCTAGAAAACCCAATTTACAGGTTATTTACATAGGAATAATTTCATTGATTCTGGAAATGTAGCCATCTTTGGGATAAGACACAGAAGTTATACTGCCAATCCAGAAAACTGTCAATATCTTCAGCTAGCAGTGATTAGTAACAACATATAAGCTTGTGGGCTCCAAAGCCCTTAAAGGGGAACCAGAAGTAGCTTTGCTAATTCTCTTGCTAGAAACCAGCACTTAGCAGAGTACTGTTTGTCTTACTACCTACATGCCTTTTGTCACCTACCTACTCACATCCAGCTTCAAGTTTTTGAGGAAAAATTGAAGTCCACTGATCCAGAGAGCCATCTCCAGAAGAATACTACATGGATCCTGCTTGCTTTATGCTCCTTTCATTAGGATGCGGAGACAAAAAAGGTAATTTCTCCGCTTTAAACCAAAACTAAGATCCTAGACAAATGACAAATGCTAGGCAGCAGCCTCAGCATAAACACTGGAAAGAAAAAGAATTTGCTATCTAATTCCACAAGCTGAAGAGGTGGATTCCTAAACAGAGGCCCAAGAGTGAGAGATGATTTGTCCAATGGCTAATACCACTTCAGCAAAAAATAAGTGTGGCAGGCCTCCTGAGAGCCAGAAAAACAGTTTGCCCACATTTAGCAAGCAAAATAGCAAAGACTAGCAAGAGTCCTAACACATACATACACACCACCCCACACACTCCTTTAGAATTTAAAATTGAACTTTATTAGCCTCCCACTCTAATGATTCCATAGTTTTGAATACGAAAGGACCTTATTTAAAATGTCTCCCTTTGCATGAAGAGAAGCATTATAATGATTACAGTGTTGTATAAATACCTCTGCTCAGGGCACATCTTCATTTGTTTAAAAAGAGAAATCTTGTTAAAATGCAGCTTACCTTTTACTACAGGATAAAGTATAAAAAGAACTGTCTTAGCAGGAGGCCCTGTACTCTTTAGGGATTGAAATGTAAAGAAAAGAACAACCTAGAAACCTATCAGCCTTAGAGTCAGTATTCTGTCCTCTTGGAATCAGGTATAGAGATCAAGAGCAAACAGATTAGCAGCCCTTTAGGCAAGGCTTAAACCTTGACCTTATCTATCACAAGGCAAGAACAAAAAAGAGTAAGAAAAGCTAAAGAGTGTGCTTGGTTTAACTTTTATTTTCACATTACAAAAATTAGAATGGTAAAATGTTCTCTATGAGCGAGGATACATCTCTAATTATTGAAATGTTTAAATTTAAGTATTAGACCTGAGCTTTGGATCCAGAGGCTAATGCTGAAATGTATCCATTCCCTGTCCATGATATCATTTATGCAGATAATTATCTTTCAGTCCCTGCTTATGTGTTATTCTAAGTTATGTGTGAATTATGAATGATAGAGTGGCTTGGGTGGGCATGTGGTATCCAACCAGGGTCAACCCACCACAGTACTCTTGCCAGAATTTGTTCTAGAGGCTGCAGATGTGCAGAGTGATGAAAAATCTCTTTGATAAACGGGAAATGGAGGAGAAAAAAAAAAAAGAGGTCAGCAGACCACTTCTCTGCGTCAGACTTCAAAACTGGTTTCCATTCTAATTAGTTTTAAAATGTTTCCTGTCTATTTCTTTTCCATAACACTTTTCTATTTCTTCCTGCAAAGTTGTCAGTACTAATTTTTAGAGGTGCCTGTACTCGATGTCTTCTCATAGAGTCACAGTTAAACAAGTTTTATTTTTCCTCCACGAGAACTACAAAGTTCTTTTCCCTGTTGTAGTTACAGTAGTCAGATAGCCTGAGTTGGCTAAGGTGCACCCTTATAATTTCCATTTCAATACAGTGCAATATTCTTGCTTGTTTTCCAAGCTAACTGCTGCATTCTGGGGCTGTCTTAATTATGCCGTTGCCAAAGTCTACCTCAGGAAGGACTGCACCCTGCAAACCCAGCACAACTACTTACGTATTTAGCACACAACTTTAACTTCAGAAGTTTGAAAGGATGGCACTGCATTTCCTAGCCTCATGCAAACCCAAGCAATCTCACTTGTTTTTAATACACACGTATGAAACTGAAAATTGAGAATATGTAATAAAACCAAGGGACTAAATTATCTTCTCAGTCCTTAAAGAAGCAAATCGAATTAGAGCCGTATCTTATTCACAGAAATAAATGTACATAGAATTTGGCCCAAAATTCATATCAAAGATAATCAGTGCCCTAGAGCTAGCCAGGAAAAGCTGCCAACAGTGCATCAAGAGTTTTAAAGAGAGGCCATTACCTACTGCTGATTTCTTTTTCAACCTAGGAAAAGAAATCACTTGCCAGATGCTGAAACCTTCAGCAGAAGAGAATCTATCGTTCTCTTCTCATTACCATGGCATACATGAAAAGTACCTTCCCTTGACTTCAGTGCAGTTAGACGAGTACAGACTAGAAAGAGGAGAAACAGTCCTTATGTTTTATTAAATACTTTAAAAATTGATACAAAGAGTGCTCTGGTAACAAGAGCTGACAGCTTTGATTAACGTAGCTGCATTTCCTTCCTATCCCTATATCATACCCATTGTAATCTAAAAAAAAAAAAAAAAAAAAAAAAACTCATTCTACTTCATAAAGTTCATGAAACTTCTAAAAAACACCTATTTGTAAATTCAAAGCAAATAGAAAATAAGCCTAAAACTTTACTCTCCCCACAAGTCATGCTACATAAAACAGAGAAGTCTATAGCTAGGAAGAAGCCCCTGCCTGCATTGTGTGATTAAACATTATTACATTAAGCACTCGAACAGGTGTCTAGAGTCACTACATTACATCTAGACAGAAAAAGCAGCATGCTCTCTGCCCCAGACTGTCTCCAATTTTAATAGCTACAACAGAAAGACAAAGGGAAAACATAGACAATTGCCAAGAAACAGAAAACATTAGTCAACGTGAAGTCAACATGACAGTCTATTTTCCTTAAAAGACTACAGACAGAGCCAGCATTCCCAACAGTCCCACGCAACACGAAACAATGTTTCTCATGTGGTAAGGGTATCATTTTGCCTTAAGATCATTCAGGCCTCTTTTAGTCACGTTTTCTGTTGCTATTTTGCATTTTTTATTAAATTAGGCAAGAGCAAACAGTTTTAAAATCAAATTACCATGTCTCAGCCAATTGTTCGCCAATGAAACAATATTAGTATTGGAGTGTATATTAAATTCAGAAGTTAGACTTCAATGCAAAACCTACTGAGAAAGATTACTTATAACCTATAAATTAAACTGCAAGAAAAGCAGTGGTAAGGGTTTGTGGTTGACTATTGGGGCAGGAGGGCACAAAAGGAGAAGGCATCATTTAAATCCTTCAAGTTCATATTTTAACTTTTAAAACATTTGTGGTTTAAATACAAATAAAATTACTATTTTCATTTATGTATAAATAGGCTATGATAGCACTAGTTGTCCAACTGCCAGGGCATGTGCACGTGTACATGCTTCCAGCACTGCAAATGTTCTGCTTTTGAGGACAGAAATTCCCTCTATTACTTAGTATTAACTAGTAGTAGGCAAATTCATTTTAGTAGGATTATTTCCAGGCTTACCAACATACCGTGTGCACAAAATCAGACATTTGTCTACTGGCTACAGCATCTCAGAATTACTAGAATTCAACCAAGATTTGATTTTTCTGGGCTTTTCTGGAAGCATTTTGGGAGAGAATTATTACCAACAAAAATTGCCACAGAAAAGACTGCAAAACCTTATGAAAAACTAAAAAGGCTAAGGGAGACCCTAAACCCACATTTTTTCATTTTCTGTCCAAACTGACTTGGAGCTATTCTTTTAATTTATGCTTCTGTCTTTGATGTAACTATTAACTGAATGTGCCACTGACCTTGGCTGGATGACAGAGGTAATCATTTCCCAAGGATGAATTGCTCTTGAACAGTTCTTTATTATCAGACAGGCCTGTAATTTCTTTTAAATACTAGCCATGCCTCTATCTATTATTGTTTTGTTTATTTTGATAAAGCAAGTGTATTTCATTACTTAAAAACATGTTAAAAAACCTATTTTTTTTCCAGCTTGCTGTATTCCAGAGTACAGATTATCTTCCTATGTTTTCTTGAAAGAGACCTGTAAGAACGTTAATAAGAATTACTGGATACAGAACACTTCTGGAAATTGCATTTGATTCACAGGAGCACACAGGAGGTTTAATCTTCATTTAGCTTTTTATTTTTTTTTAATCTGGCCCAAAAATCAAAGTATTAAGCAGTCAAAATCAGCTAATTCCAGCACCTGGAAAACTGATGCAGTAGATCTTATCAACCCTGCAATCTCTTATAATCAGGGAAAACTTATTTTTGGTGCCAATTAGTCCTGGATGACTCAAAATGGGAAGAATCTCCCTACAGCTATGGTGTCCTTTGCTCACAGAGGAAAAGAGGACTTCCCAGTGTTACTGCTGTACATTTGCCACTTTCTGTTCCTCATGGGACCACTGGCTTTAGAATAAAAAAAATGGACAAAAAATAACAACAAAACTTTTTCCTCTTCTCATCCTCTGTACTAACTAGAAAAATATACATGTAGTACCTTGGTATCTTTTAGCACCTTATTTTTCAGGATTTGTAAAATCTAGATCCTCACTCTGATAGGATAATAATAATAATTTGTTCTTTTCTGTCCACCAACCAGCATGCTATTTTTCAGTATCACCGCTGAAGGTGAAGTTTCTGAAATCCAAATCTTTGCTTGCATTGCATGCATTTACCACCTATTCTGTCTGTATATTGAGAAATTCTGCCATGTTGGTTGACATAACCTGCATTTTACAAATCTACTTATCTGCAATATAGAAATCCCCTTTCCTGCATATTAACACAAATTAATTCTGCTACTCTACACGTTCTGACCTGTCATATGTCAAATATCCTTTCTACGAAGGCACAGAATGACACGAGATCTTTTGTGCACCTGAGGTTAAAAACGTTGGCCAAAATTTAGAAAACACAAACATTTAGCTCTTATTTCTGAGATGCCATCCACCAGGTCTCTAGGAAATATTTTAGTCTTATAGGACATTTTTCCAAATGGGCAAAGCACATCTCACATACAAACCCCAACACATCCCTTCTCAAGTCAAGATAACATGATTCTAAAGAGGAATTTGGACCTCATGAAGTTATTTGGTCAGTCACTCCTCTTCACATTTTCCCTCCTTTAACATACAATGAAAAATACTTTTTAAGGAGCACAGTTGTTCTAATTTATCTGTTGCCATCTCTCGTTCTTAGAAGTGAATATGCTTTTTCCCATCTCTATGATTTTACTCTTTTGTTCCTGTTATTTAGCTATATTGAGGCAGGGGAAGCAATACCTTACATTAGTCTTCTAAATTCTAGTACATGGGTTGCTCAATATTATATGCAAATACTTCATAATATATTGATTACTCCCTTTAAAGTTTCCTAGTCTCAACGGAGCTGAGAAAAAAGGTGCTTTAAAAAACAATTCACTGACACTGAGTATTTCCAGTTCTTATTATTCAAATTAGAACACTATAAAGGAGAAAGTTGTTTTTTTTTTTACCTATGATCATTTTACTGAATGATCTTTACCCAAAAAGCTCTCAACTGGCTCATCACCTGCTTTAAAGCAGAGTTCCATGCATTCAGTCCATGCCTCTCCATAGGATGTACTCCCCCTGTACACCTCTTTCCAGTCTGTTCATCCTGTATCCATAGATTTCAGCCCTCCAGCCACCAGACCACCCCACTACATAGCTGTTCTACCAATGAGACCAAACTCCGGCAGTTCTGCGTGAACGTGCAGTTCTTCTGGTTTGCTTACTTTGCTGTGAGTTTTTTAAGTATCAGTAATTAGAAAGAAGGAAGTGAAATCAGAATTCCTTAGTCATTGACAGCTGCTCTAAAGCAAGTAGTGTAGCTGCTCAGACTTCAAAATCAAACTTACTGAGCTGAAAAATTTCCTTCTTTTAAAACTGCAAGATTCGTATTCTATAACCTTGTCAGGTCATGGTCAGTTGATGGCTATTGTAGCACATTTTCTGAAAGTACGTATTTTATAAGACAACTTCTGAGACACAAAAAGCTTAATGCTGCCTAATGCAAGTAGCAATAATCAAGGGCACAAATAGTCAATTTATTTTAAAATTGCCATTACTTGAACAGTAAACACAGCTCTGTCTTGTATATAATAACTTGCAAGTGCTTATATTGGACAGTAATTTTAGCAAGCTATTTGATATAATTTCCCTGTCTTTTAATTAAATGTAACTGTTGGAAATAAGGAGGTACAAGTCGACTCAAGGTTACCACAAAGCACAAGCCCATGCTTTTCTAACTGTGGACTGAAGTCCAAAACTCAGCTGCTCAGGGATATATAGTTTCCATTGATGTAGCTAAATGAAGTTCTAAGGAAAGGGAGGGAACTGACTCCTTAGCAGATTCGCTCTCAGACTTCAGATTCTCTAGAAGAATCAAAATTTACCTACATGACAAAGAATTTCTGTTATTCTAAAATCCTGAACCAGGGGGCTATCTATCTTGTTTACAAGCTTACTGTTGGGGAAGAAAAAAAAATCCCCAAAACAGACTACTACCACCTTGTCTTTAGAAACAGGTGAAAGGGAGGCAAGGAAAATATACACTGTTTGTTCAAAATTGTATCAGCATCAAGTACCAAATCAAAAACTAGCAGGAAGTATTTGCCATACTTCTGAAATATCTGATAAAATTTCGGGTTTTTTTAAACAAATCTGATTATTCAGGTTGAGGATCCTATACTAAAAGATTACCAGTATTTTGTAACTAGGGCTATAAATTTTGCCCCCCAAAAAGTGGATTTCTTCAACTTCCCTCATTTTTCTGAGATCATGATTTAAGAATACAGTCATTACTTAAAGTACGTTATGAACTAAATTTCATAAACTTACTATTTAACAGAACAGATGCTCAGCACTGCAGAAAATGCTTCATTAAAATGGATTAAATGCTGTTGCTTCTAATATAGTTTAGGGTTATTATTCTGCTCAGCACCCTAACAGAATTGGATCACCTACTACATCATCCAATTTCTTGTTTTCAGAAATCTAATAGTCCTACCAATGTGAACAGGCTTCAGCACCACAAAATTCTTGTCCATTGCCCACACAGTGAAATGCAAAAGTCACATTAATGCACAGATAAATTATCAGCTGAGCAAGGTCACAAAAATTAACAATATTAGCAAATGGGAATGTTAGAACAAGAATATTAGCCTGCCTGTATTTCACAACTTCTGCATACTTTTCAGATTAAAAACCCCAGCAACAGAATTCCCGCTTGGCATTTTCAGGGGACTTTATGAATGCTAGATTTCAACCTGTAGGGTAAAATACTTAGGAAAATTAAGAGCAAGTTAAAAGATTAAAAGAATTCTACAACATTTACATTTAGTGGTTACCTTCATCTGCATTATAACGTAAAATACATTCTCTGGAACTGAAGTTAAATCTCACAGATTTACTGAGCAGCCCAAGTAGAAACATCAGACTATTTTGATATTGGAATACTTCCATTAATAAATGTTTAATATCAATAATTTCTGGTGTGCCCATTTTAAACTTCTATTTCAAAGACTCATTTCTTAAGGATGGCCTAATGCAGGACAGCATGGATGAAACTCAGAAAGCTTTTACTTTCCAAGTGGTCATCTCTATTTCCAGGCCAAATCCTCAAAAAATAAATTAGGCAAAACTGCCTATCTTGATGGCTGCTGAAGGAAAAGCAAGTTTCGTTTGAGTAATCAGCACAGGACCAACAACAGGGACCCTGAAAGGAGTCAGTGCTCAGAAAAAGCAGTTTCTAAGCTCTCCAAAGGACAGAACTGCCAGACTAGGCATCTTTCAACATTAAGCTTCATATTCCCTAGGAAACCAAATGCAAAACAACCTTACAATGTTAATGAAATGCTAAGATGGAATACCAAATAGTCAGATGTAGCTAATATTAATCTTTCTTCTATGTCAGCTGTGGTCCCATTTTTCTAAGTATTTTGCAAGTATTTTTTCTTAAATACAAACACTAGCGTCTTTTTTGCAACGTGAAAAATCAATACTGTAAAACCACCCCAGGTCTAACCAGTTAATACTTATGTTGTTGCAGTCTTGGCCTAAAAAGATACAAAAGTCCCATCTCACCCCAAACCCTAGTCACAAAGTGGGATTGTGTAGATATTTTATCATTCATGAAAGCCATCAGAAATTGAGGGGAAAAATTTTGCCCTCCACTACAATCTGTTTGGAAATTAGGAAAACAACGCAACATATGGAGACATGCACTTCTGGAGACAGAAAAGAAAAAGAAAAAAACCCAAACAACAACAAAAAAAATGAACAGCAAAGTCTAACTTGCTTTGGGAAAATGATGATTTACCAACTTAAATACAGAACTTCTGCGTGTGGAAAAAACAGTTTACACTGTGAATGCTAACAAGCAACAGATGACTGAATGTCTTATGTTTCTGAGAAGTGCATGTCCAAAATTGAACTTTAAACTGTCAAGCAGGAACCTGACACTTGTGACTTACAACTTACAATTATGAACTGGCTCAAAATTTTATTAAATAGTGGAATAGAAGTGTTGTGTCCTGAATCCTCTAATTAAGAGAGCTACATGTGAGCTCTCTTAATTAGAGGATACTCTCTCACCTCCAGTGAAAAGGCTGAAGACATGCTTTTGCACATAGGCTGTTTAGATTGGGAAAACCAGACAGCTTGAAGTTCTGGAAACTAGAGGAAGCTGAAAAGAAGGGTTCCCTAAAAGAAGCAGTGGTCTCAGAAGTGGGCCAGGGAAAAAGAAGCTTAAGATCCTGGATTGAGGAATGATTCTGGAGGCAAGAGAAGATCTTGGAGATCAGACAGGTGCATGGATATGAATGCCAGCGGATGCCCAGGGACCTTGCTCAGTAACGCCCAAGACCAGTAACTCAGAACTTTCTGCCCAACCTTTCAGAGCAGCAGTGATGTCCCAGCTGGGAAGGGATGTCAAGACCAAGTGAACACATTGTCAGCAGGGAACAAGTGTGATAAACAAAGAGGGTAAAAGCTCTGGTCTTTTTAGTTCTTAAATAAATCCCAATATCCAGATCCATTACAGGTTGAATACTCTGTGTTGCTCATGACAGGAATTTCTCCTTCAAGAGAAACCATTCACCACAAATGCTACTATTACCAGTATTTAAAAACTTAAAAAAAAAAAAAAAAAAAAAATATCCAGGCATACCAGGAAGAAAAGTCAGAGTAAGTAAGGCAAAGAAACCCTATGATACAATCAAGTCTTACCTGAAGGCAAGAAAATAAAATTATGACCCTTGGCAAAACTTTTAGGAGTCCCCCCTACCAGGTTCATTCTTGGAATGGTCAGAGCAATATACTATTATTTTTATAGATGTATTTGCAGGCGTGTATATACACTTAAATATACATATGTGAATTTGGATCAACTGGAAGATACACAACAGACAACTGAATGCAAGATGCTAGTTCTGCTAAGAAAAAGATATGAAGAGTCATGTAGTAACATTAAGAAAAAAAATATGGATTAAACTCATAAACTGAATACAGATCATTCTCTTGGTTAATGCATGTACTCTCTCTGAGTCTACAGCCACAGCAAATAAAAAGAAATTGCAGTGTCTGCTTCCAAAAAAGCACGAAGGAAGCCTAATAAGCCTAACCACGAGACTGAACTGGATAAACTTTCTGTTGACCAGCCAGTACCCTTTCTCTGATTCCTCTTAATGTCTGACTTTTCAAACCTTAGCAAAAAGATTTGTGGGTTCATGTGACTTAACAGAAAGCACACACATTTCAACAGCAATAATCTTCAGTTTATCTGAGTAGAAAAAGCAGGATGGAAAAAAATAAAGTAGTTTCAGTCAAGATAACTAAATTCTGAGTCATGTGAAGTACAACTTCAGCACAATTAAGCATTAGATTTGGTGAGAATCAAGAGTAGAGCAGACGCAGAGTTTTCAACCCTCAAATATATACCTTTCATGTGAAAAAACCTGAAATCCCCAGGATACTGCAACTCCTCTCTAAGATGACAAACAAGACAAAAACAATTAGTAAATGTTCAAGAAGCAAGAATGCAGATAAAGGATTAAAATATCTGATGTCGTTGCTTGCTAACTCCATTGAGAGTGAGGTAATGTCAGGAGCAAACCGATGACTGACACCAGGCAAAGGACTATTAAGACTATGGGTCCTTACCTATGCTGCTGCATATTCTTCTTGATAGAACAGGCAAAGCGTTATTGGGCACGAACAGTACACATGTAATGACTAAGCAAAACATGAATGCAAGCATGCAACTAATAGCTTTCAGCAGTTTAAGCCATAACATTGTAGATAACTGATTATCTTTGAAATCTCCAACCAAGAACGCCGCTTGGTACAAAACAAAGGAAAGGAGAAGCCTTAGATCATAAAAGAAATTACGGCATTTTTTAATAGTTCAAGCACAGGGAACAGTAGCCAAAGTAAGTTGGATTTGTCCCTTGAGTTGAAGTTGATACACAGTGACTTGTCATCTACAATTTTGTTTTCTTATTTCCACAGGTTATGTTGTTTTTTCTACATTTTTTTTTTCTAGCTATCAAAAGAGAACTGCAGTACGCAATACCTCATCAGACCTGCTAAGCAATTACAGTTTATACTAAAACTCCTTTATCCCTAGGAACCACTATAACGGAAGAATTAAATGATACCTATTTAAGGCCAGAATAGGTGGAGACTGAAAGTTTGACATATTGTGACTGTTCAATCCAGAAACAACAGGAGTGAGAGAAATGCAAGTAGCCCAGATATACATTGTTTAACTCGGGCATCTAGTATTCAGTTACCAATGAAGAGATGGACATACAAGCAGCGAGGTAATTTAGGTGCTCAGCTTTATTTAAGTAAACTATTATTTAGGTTAGCAGCTTATTGTCAAAACAATGTAGTTTTAAAATAGTAAGATGCTGAACCACGTAAAGGTAAAAGATGAAAAGGAAACACTTGTTGCTCTGTTTGCCTTACTGAAGAGTGTATTCAAAGATGATGATCAGCAGGGAATGTCACCGAGCTTAATAAAAAACAACAATGGGAATGTTGAGGTTACAGTGAAAGCAATGTCTGCTCAAAGGCAGACAAAAACACATATAAAGAGATGATTTGCCACTTATTTTCAAGAGACAGTCAACACATCTGAACTGCAGCCTTAAAACTTAATTTTTTTTCCTATAGTTAGCAATAAATTTTTCCTTGTGTACAAAGGAGACCTAATCAGTTGTACTTTTCCCTAACAAGATAACATCTGGCAATAACAATTATATTGATTATCTGATTCCAGCTACCTTTGCAGAACAAAGCCTTGGCCATGAATGAATAATTCTCACCTCTCTATTGTGGTTTATTATGCGGTAAGGCAGTGATTGAACTGGGGGAGGAGCTTTCTGCTACTAGTCTTTCAGGTTGTTTTGGTTTAACCCCAGCCAGCAACCAAGCACCACACAGTTGCTTGCTCACCGCCCCCCCGCCTCACCCAAAGGGATGGGAGAGAAGAATTGGAAAGGAATGTAAAACTCGTGGATTGAGATGAGACCAGTTTAATAGGGAAAGCAAAAGCTGCGTACACAAGCAAAGCAAAGCAAGGAATTCATTCAGCACTTCCCATGGGTGGGCTGGTATTCAGCCATCCCCAGGACAGCAGGGCTCCAGCACACGTAATGATTACTCGGGAAGACAAACACCATAATGCCAGATGTCCCCCCCCTTCCTTCTTCTTTCCCCAGCTTATATACTCAGCATGATGTTCTATGGTATGGAATATCCCTTTGGCTAGTCCAGGTCACCTGTCCTGGCCATGTCCCCTCCCAATTTCCCATGCACCCTCCAGCCCTCTCGCTGGCAGGGCCAAGAACCTGAAAAGTCCTTGATTCAGCATAAACATCACCCAGCATCAACTAAAAACATCAGTGTGCTGTCAGCGTTGTTCTCACACCAAATCCAAAACACAGCACTGCAACCAGCTACTAAGAAGAAAATTAACTCTATCCCAGCTGAAACCAGGACACAGGTATATTTAACTACCACCTAGCTTCTTTTCCTAATAAAACACACAGTGACTGGATAATTAAGCCTCATTCTGTTTACCAACTGATTAGATTTTCAGAGCCCACTTCCATTTTGCTCCTCCCACAAAAGCCGGCATGAAAAACAGCCTGCATGAGTAAACTGCTGAATTGCTGCACTGTCAGAAACACTGTGCTTTATGACAGCAAAATACTTCTTAAAAGAGATGCAAGAGAAATGAGCTTTGATAAATCACCATTTTCAGACCTAATCTGTTTTATAGCTAGAAAGCAGATGAAACAACGCTTCTAGTGCATGGGGAAAAAAAACATCCTACCCTGTCTCTTCCACCTTCTTCTCTTTACTTACCCATTAAAAAAAATAAAAAAAAGACTCAAAACCAGACAACAGCTTCACAACCAGCTTAGTGCAGGATGCTGAAGAAGGGAGATATCTGGACCAAAATCTAGACAGATTGAGACTAGCTTCCTGGCATGTCACACTATGAGAAACTCTGCAAAAAATTGTAACCATTGTCAACAAATAAATACAGCAGTAACATACAAATTATGTTTGCAATTAACCACTTGTTCTGAAAATTCTAATATCATTCCATTTTGTAGATTTATTAATAGCAAATTAAAAAGATTATTTTTATTGCTGTACCACAGTTTGGGCTGTGTGCATTATGCAGCTAAATAATATTGATAAAACTACTACACTGTTTGCAGAATGTAATTAGCATTCCACTTTGCATATGCAATTGCTGCTATACTATAATAAAGAATGAACTGATAAACAAGATTCAGGATATGACCATTTGCCCTCTTTCCAATCATTATATTTCATAATGAAATGGCATTGCTCAATTTAGCTTCTAAATATCTTAACGGACAATAATGAACTTGAGATGTTCTGGAAAGAAGGCTAGGGAATGCTGCATTGATAACAGCATTGTGTTCCCATGATAGGAATGAACTGGTGAAGTCTAGGACATTAAAAAAAAGCTCATTGTGTGATGAGGATAACATTGTGTTTATGCTGTATTAAGTTTGTTCATTCTCCTTTCTGTGCATGTGCCTTTTATTTCCAGTGCATCACAGTTGAGCATTTGGGTTTTACTTAATTATTCCACAAAGTCATAAAGTGGGGAAAAAACAGACTTAACTCCACTGCAAAACAACTAATTCCCAAGTTCCTGCTTCTATTCTTTTAATTGAGTCTAATAAAGTTTGCCTGTGGGCACTGAACACAAGTACTAACACCATGAAACACTTGATCTTACAGAAGCTTCGCTGTTCACCACAATTTCATTTTCGAAAAAAAAAAAGAACAGTACAAATTAGGAGGCACAGCCCTGCAGGTGTCTGTCATATGATTTACTTTTAGCTAGTCCTACGAGGAGCAGGGATTTGGACTTGATGATCCTTATGGAGCCCTTCCACTTGAGATATTCTAGGGTTCTATGGATCCATATACCTGGTATTTGAGAATGCCTTGTTTGGCATAACACATTACAATACTGAGACTGGCAGCAGGAAGTGTAAAACAGGAAAAGTTACTCGAAGGATACCCTATAAAAAAAGCACCACATGAATTCTGTTGTCTGTAAAAAATAGTATTTTTTATTAAAATCGCTATACCAATACACTTTCTTGTACTCCATTTCTACCACTTCAGGAATCACTAACGTACTATGTCAAACTTCTTGCTGCAAAAAAAGATGTCATTTTATAGTGGCTACGTCTTGTCTATTTTCTGTTAATGTTTGGGATTATATTTTACAGAAATATGCTGAGATGTATTCACTTTACCAAGTGACAAACTTCAAATGTTTTATATGTTATTTTTTATTTCACTCTCCTCTAGAAGTAGATTATCTGAACAATGTGTATGGGGAAAAGACAAGTCACTGAAGAAAGTACTTGAATGGCTCAAAGGCTTTAAACACGCACAGAATTTTGCCACCTTACCTCAAATCACAGTCCTCAACTGTCACAGTCTGATCTTTATCAGGATCTAGAAAAAAATTGACCAAGCATTTCAATATTTTCTTCATGGTATCCAACCAAATTTATTCCGATGTTGCTGTTAAATTGGAACTAACAGTTGTGGGTAAGTGCCATCTACCCATTCTCTTCACAAGTAAAGCATTTCTCTAAACTATAAATGTATCTGCGAAATTAAAGGACACTCCCATTTCCAGAATATACCACTTGGCATTAAAAGCAAAATATTATATCACTGCTTAAGATAGAAAAAGAATGGCAGAGACAAAAGCAAGCTAGGGAGTAACCAACCACCAACAGCCACCTCCAGCTACATTTAAAATTCCTTTATATTCTCTTTAAACAAACTAAAACCTTGTATGATTAATTAATCCAACATTAGGTTCTCAGAATCTTTAACATATCACTAAAAGTTAAAAAGCATTACAAAAGAAATGGACCAGTGACTAATTCACTGCAATGTGATGAGAGATCACCCTCTGTCTTGCAGTAGCAGTATTTTTTAAATAGGGCTCTAATTAAATCTCTGGAAGTATGGTCGTTCCCCAGGTCTTGCATGCAAGATACAGATTTGAGAATGTTTCCTCCCAAAAAATCAAAGTTGTTTTCAGAACTGAAGTTTACCAGTAACACATTTAGAAAAGCAATGCCACCACATTATAAATCTTTCTCATCTTGAAAACACTTTACAATACCAAGCTGGCATCATTATCCCTTTGTTACTGAACAAGGCAGAAAAGGACAAATAACATGGCAAAAGCCTTAACAGTGACAAAGCTGGAGACAGAATTTAGATGACACCCTGTTCCTTATTCTACTTCCAAGGTTACACAGCTTCATATTTATCCTGCTATTTACATGAAAATACGAAACCTATTAGCATTTAGGGTATCTTTGTGCCAAAGGAAAGTTAAAATGTATTAAAAATACTGTGACACCAGCCTGCAAAACCATCACTGAACAGGTTCTAGTACATGCCAGTGGGAATGTCTCAAGCTGGCCTTTAAAATTAATTCCTTGCTCTTTTTAGATTAACTTATGCGGAACCAGAACTAGTGTTAATACATTTGAAAAGAAGAATTGCAATGCCCTATGTTATGCTTCATTTGACATCAAATCTGTGCTGGATACAAACCCCAAATATTGACTAAGCTCCCAGCATAGAAGTTTGTTACATCTAAATTCTAAAGTGTCTCTAAAACATTTCAGAAGGAAAACAGCTGAATCTTCTAAAGGAAATGGAACAGCACTTTCATTTTAAATCAAGACAGATTAATCTCTAGATTTCACTCATTAAAATGGTTTTGGCTGATTGTGTTTCACCTCAGCTGTACTACTGCCACACTAGTGCTTGTTGACTTGTTAATTAAAAATGCAGATACATCAAGGTACTCAGAAAATGAAAAGCCTCCTCAGAAATGGTAGTCTCTATAGCAGCTATCTTTTGCATGCCTAAAGCCCGTTTAGTACACAGGAGAGCAAACTATAGAAGATATTTTTTTCTTTATGCAAGAGCAATGAACAATGAGTAATAAAAGGCATCAATTATTCACATTGTTTCCCAGCAGTTTAGAATTTTGAAGAGGGAAAAAAAAGAATTTAAAAAAGCTATACAGCTTTTGAGTAAAAAGTAAAAATTACTTGGTGAAATGCAGATATCTCTGAACAGAGAATTTGGATAAATACATTATTAATTTGGAACTAAGAAAAATATATCCAGCTTGGGGTTTTTTTTCTTAATTTCTTAATAACGGAGATTATTTGCCAAAGTACAATTCCAAGAATTGAAAACTAAGATCACAAAAGGCACTGAATAGCTCGTACTTGCTGTTATGAGGCAAAAAACTACTGCCTTACAAGAGCTGATGCTTTTGGGAATGTTGGGAAACCACAGTTGGCCCTTTGCCTCCCTGGCTTGAAGCTAATGTACTTACACACCAACAGCTAAATATTCCAAGAGTTGCTTCCACAGATATGGCACTTGTCTCCAGCTTGCTGATGTTGGAAATATGGTGTATATTGGACAAAGTCAGCTGTCCTTGGGTTTTGGAATTTTTTTTTGGGGGGGGGGGTGGTGGTGGTGTGGTGGTGGTGGTTTTTTTTTTCAAGAAAGAGGTAAGGAACATGAAAATTGGAAGTGCCAAATGTTTCAAAATGTTTATTAGTACTTAAGAGCTACTAAATACCTTCTACAATGAAATAAAGCTTTCCAAAGGAATGCAGATTACACATTCTATGCTTAAGAAGTTTTTATCTTAGTGTACCTAATACGAATAATTAAATGGAATACTTCTTCCTGCCATTTTTTCCCATTTCAGTATTCACCCATTCCCTCTCACTTAACCACATAGAAAAAGCATTTACATTTAGGTTTGTTGGCCATACTTTAACTCCTCTGCATTATTTATGATCTGAAAAAGTAGGAAGCATCCTGGAAGAAAGCAGAGAACACTGACCAATAAAAACAAGTTCACAAAAGACTGATCAGCTGAAAAGTTGTATGTTGCCATTGAGAAGACACAGCACCAATAGAACTGGAAAGAGTGAAGGTACGTTAGAATTTTCAAAGATGCTTTGATTATTTTAAGAACCAGAATAAGATCTGCTAGGAAAAGAGCAAAGATGACTACTGCAACTGCTAGGAGGACAAGGAGTATGGACTACAGACAGGGACCAGGTACTCTCCCTAAAAAGCATCTCAAATTACTGCTGTCAGACAGAATGCTGTCCTAGATGTACCACTGCGCTCATGAAGGAGGCTGTTTCACATAATCTAAGCCAAGTGAATTGAAACAGAAATGTTAGATATGACAACAAATAAGGACTAACAAAGGTGAGGGCATAAAGAGGGAAAGCACTGCATTGGCAAGTGAGCAGAATTCTTTGTGGATATAATCATACAAAATCGCTCGACAAGAGCTGATGGCAGGAAACACGGACAGACCTAGCTCTGTCAAGCCCAAAATACTGACACCACAGTTTTCATAGAATACATTTTAGAATTAGGGTTAGTATTGAGGAGTTAATGAAATAAGTCAAAGAATAAAAACTATGGTTACCCTATGCAGTATTCAAGCACCTGCCATACCCACGGTAACAGTATTACATGGTCTGCAAGAGCTGCAAAGGAAAGGCGTATTAGCTTTCTAAGCCTTTAAAAGGTAACCACGCTATCCATCAGGCATTTGATGAATTTGCCCATATTAGCTCTTCTTAACAGAAAAAAACTCAACAAAAGACTGGCTTCTGTTTTCTTCCTTCCCCAAAGTCCTTAAATTATTACATTACAGTGGTTTAGAATATTGATATAACCATGAATTTTTCTAAATAATAAAATGCGAAGAAAAGAAAGGGCTAGCTTTCCTTTATGGTATTTTTTTAATGAATTCAAGAGGGAAAAAAGGATATCAAGAGTTTATGAACTGTTTAAACATAAAGCCAAAGAATTATAGATAAAGTTCCAAACCATTAATCCATTATATACTGTGAATTGGACAGCCCCAGTGAGATATCATTTCCAGAAATGAATCGAGCAAAGCCATCAGCAAATAGTTAACACTCTGAACCTCTGAAACACTCTGATTCAATTCAAGCTGCAAACCTCTATGTTTAGAAGCTAATTTACACTGGAATCTGGAATTTAATCATCTCTCCTCATGCATTTGAAAAAGGATGACTTTACTTCATATAGTCTAAATTAACTTTGAAATTTTGCTACACATAGTAATATAATATCCAGTCAGATATGCTGATCTTACCTTGAAATAAATTAATTGCTTGATTCCTCCTCTTAATATTATCCTGATGCTAATAAAATTTCCCTAGGCAGCACTACGAGATGCTCTGGACTTTGCTCAAATAGGATAGGATGTATATAAAATTACATAAAGATCATCAGTGATAGGGAAAGAAACACTTTTTAGACAGGAGGAAAGATGAGATGGAAGGCAAATAACTTTTTGTTTGATCCAAAGTTCACTGGTTTCAAAATAAACTCTCAAAAGGCCATAGAAATAAGTAAGAAAAAAGTTGCAAAATGAGTGTAATGTTGAATTTTCTTTTTGTTGTTGTTGTTGTTATGTTTAAGTCAATAAAACTTCTACTTGTGCCACTATTTACATCACGTTATCACGTTACTGCAAGAACACTACCAAAGTGATTAGCTACAATTTCCAAAAGTGCTCTGAAGAATCCTCTGGAAGGGGAAATTCTAAGTAGTCTAGATGTTCAGGTGGTAAATACAGGGAAAAGTTTATGATTTTCTCTTCCTCAAGAAACAAACTCTGCAATCAGTAACAAGGAAGAAAAAAAAAAAAAAAAAAAAACAACAAAAAAACAACATAATCAATATGAAGAGAGTCTTCCTATGCTTCAGACTGTATGAAGGCAGATGTGTTTTCTGATAAGAGTCCTCTATCTCAGGAAGAAAAATGTCAAGTATTAGCACGATCTAGTGGGTTTATTCTTGTTCAACATCTGAAGAGCACAGCAAGTTCTTTGATCCTTCTTAGCCAAAGTCCTGACCTTCACAGAATCACAATGCAGTCAGGCCCTCTCAAGTAAAACCAGGTGATACTAGAATAAGTTGTTAGTATTAACATAATAAATATTTAAACTGTTTTATTAACATCATGCTGGGCTCTACTGATTCACAGGAGTTCATACTCATGATCTTTCCAGAGAACAGGATCTGAGAGTTGCCATTTTTAAGGACACTAAGAAATTCACTAAGAGGAAACTGTATAGATGGACATTTAAAGCAGAAATTGCTGTAAGAGGACGGGAATTCTTATTTTAATTCTTTGTGACTCTAAAATGAGAATTTTTCCATGCAGTAGAATTACACAATAGGGGAAAGCAGCTTTCCATATCTTTTGGCAAACTGGAATAACCAAGATATAGTATCTCCATAAAGCATACTGGTCCACAGATTAAAGCAAGGCTTTGCTATTTCTACAGGATATTGGCTTCATCCATTAAAGACTAAGCAAATGCAATGAGTGCCAAATTTATTTACAGCAGATTCATATTAATATTATCCCTTTCTTACCTATTCCTTCAAAATTAGGAATTAAAATGTTGAGGTCTGATACTGTATTTTTAAATACACATTCCACAAATCAAAGCTATGCATTCATATTATCTCTGTATAATTTTAACCAATTTTAAACAAAATAACATTTGCAATTTTTACCTCTTACAAAAAGTGTACGCTTTTATAGTTCTATACTATTTCTTATTCTTCACAATGCAAAGTACATTAAGCATAACATGCCTTTATTTACAGTGGAATACAAAATGGTAGCTAGGTGTGTCAAGTCCTTTGTGAAGTATTTACGTACCCAAGAAGCAAAACAGTAATATCGTTTGTAGATAAAGGCAAATGCCTAATATTGTAAACTTTCAACACCAATTAACGATTGTCCACTACACAAAGACGCTAATTCACTCCATTGGAAGAACTGGAGAGTATTACACACAACTGTGGGGTTTTTTTCTCCTTTAAATTGCCAAAATAAAATGTCATTGCCTACCTATAAAATCACTTCTTTTCTGCCTCTTATGTTTAGTAAACTTGTAGTCAGCACTCAATTGCTAATATAGCTTGAAAAGAATGTATGGGGATTTTTCACAAGCAATTAAGGTCAATTAATGCTCAATACACTACTTTACATTTGATAGCTTATACTATAGCAGATATTTAACTTGTAACCACTTATTAAATTTCCTGCTTACTAAGCTAGACTGAAGACTTCCAACAGATTTTTTTCCTGTTGGATTTTTATTTTTAGAGTTCTATGAAAAATGTAAATGTAAACATTTATTCTTAGACACACATTTATCTAACATACGTGAGTTTTTACTTAAAAGTCTCTTTTTTTGGCCCTGAATATAGGCAGACTGCAAAGTATTAATTTCTCTACTTGGAGAAGAGTCAGTGGCTCGGCAGCCAGTCTTAGTTCACATCCACCCTGACTTCCAGCAGAGACAAAGAGCAAGGTTCAGTCCGCGACAGGAGTAATGCTACAAGGTGATGACCAAGTCTTGTGCTGAAACTTCACTCCTCACTCAAAACATCACGTTGCATCAGCATTATTCAGCTAATATGGAAACTGCAATCTGTTCACTTACGAGCCACAGCCACCAGCAGTTAACCAGGCAGATAAATAACTGAACAATAAATCAACTTAACCTTTAACAGCAGCATGCAGGAGCAATCCACATCACTTGGTTCCAAGCAAACAGTGAATGCATTTAAGAACAGGAAAGTTGTATTTAATAAACTTTAATGTTACTAAAAACATCAGAATCTATAACCATTCATGCCATTGACAAACTGACCTCTGTGGCATTGTTGTTGTTATTAATAATACAGTAATAATAGTAAATTATAAGTTTTCATGCATGCAGCTCCTTTTAGTGATTGACTAAGTAATGTCTAATTTCATTTGAGAACAAATACATTTCTGCCTTCAGGAAAAAAACATGATAACTAATTTAGATAGGCAGACATATGAATATCTGGTTTAAAATTTAAGAAAAAAAAAAAGGCTTTAAAGGTAATTTTCCATAAAAAATGTGCAACCAGAAAACTAAAAAAAAAATTGAAGAAAAAAGGTTTGTAAAAATAGAAGGAATATAAATTGTGGGAAATGTTTATGGCATGAGTTCTCAAAACAAATGCTATGGAAGATGCAGAAAATTCAAATATATTTGAACTATTTTGACTTAGTATTCTTTGTAATTTGCATTTGACAAATTACAGAAAGCAAAAGGTTAATTTGAAAGAGTTCTTTCCAAAATGGATTCCTGCCCCACAGTCTTTCCTGTATGCAGAAACTGAGCTTTACAGGTATAACAACAAAAACGACTAATGACCCTTAACATTAGAATTTAAAATATCCTTCATGGACATACACTGGTTCCTTGATTATTTCGTAATACAATAGCAAGCACGTATTAGAATTGGGGGGGTTGGGGGGGGGGGGGGGGTTGGGGGGAAGAAAAAAGGCAAAAAGAGGTGCATGGAAATTACACAATGAAGTAGTTTCATTGTGATATTGAGAGGAGAATGAAATGAATACAAGATAACACTGACAGAGGAGTCTAGAAAGCCTTTTCCCCTCCAACTATCCATTCACTTAGATTGTCTTCATTGCAAAAAAAGGTTAAAAGAAATTACATGATTTAATCTGCTCAGCAGCAGCTTAAAAAGCAGGAAACAATAATTAATTTTAGCAAGGAAATGATCGGTTTTTTCTTAAACAGATAGTGTCAAATGAAATCGACCCACAACTTACATATAATCACATCAGCTTTCTGAAAAACTGAGCAATGGAATTTCATATTTAGAAAAACTAGAAATTAACATTTATTACAAGAAATCCTTTGCCTTTCAGTACCTTTAGCAAATCCGCATTTGCACTCCAACATTACTTGAACAGCTAAAGAATGAAGTTACAAAGAATGGCTGCACAAACTCAGTTTGCCTCTAAAAGGGGAATCCTTCTCTGCCTCTGGAATTCCTCTTCCATGTCCCTGACCTTCCAGACTTGCTCCCTCTGCTCAGCTTTGGCAGCCAGCATGCCCTTCAGAAAGCACACTCAGAGCCAGCATAGTGCGCACTTTGTGTTCCATTACAAGTTGAATTAGTTCAGAGATAGGTTCAGCGCTTGCCAGAGCGGGGAGAGCAGAGTAACAGGTCCCCTGCAAGTGGTGGGGAGTTGTCAGAACAGCTGAGATGTCCCAGGTAACTTCCCCTTAAATGCAAGTCAATGACAATTACTCAGTTTCCAAACTTCAAGAAATAGAATAGATTACAAGAATTAAACATCTGTTATTTTAAAAATATTTTTACAGCTAATGTTATTTCATTAGCCATGTAGTTCTAAAAAATTAAATTGAGTTGTATAGACAAGATTATACCTAGCATTGTACCAAAACATAACATGAGAAAGACTTTCCATAGTAGATTACAGCTTAAGATCTCAAAGGAACATTCATGATTTCAATTGGCCATGAACCACCACAGGATTAGATCTGAACTTAAGACATTTTCCTTTTAACAAGTCCACCTTCTACAGATTCTCTAGAAAACCTGATTTTCAAAAGAAAAAAATGCCGAACAAATAAATCTTTTCTAAAACACATATGAGCAAAATTGCCTGTCTTACTGTTAGCCCCTTAACATACCAAAGCACAGAAACAGATAAATATTTGTCATGGGGGAAAACAAAAAGAGCTCAAACAAAAAGGACACAACTCTATTTTTTTTTAGTTTCTATCTATTTGGTTTATTTTCCTACAATGACAATGGTCTCATTTATTGCTGTTCAAAATGTCTTTTTTCTGCCAGTTTGGTCCTTCTCCACTGATCAGACATTGATTACTTTGAACCTCCCTTACACCTAATAGAAAACCAGAGCAATGCTGGGTTGTGTAACTATTCATTTGCGTGCCCTCCATCATCAGTGAACATTAGAATAAAACTGGAAACAGTTTTATGAAACATGTATTCCCTCTGCCACAGCAAACCCAAATATCACCCAACAAGATGCAATCAAGGAAAACCAATTTTAAGCTGCAAAAAAGTGCCTGACAGGGAAAGCAGTAAAGACACTGCAATGTTTCTTCTTCATCATATCAAAAGGAAGAAAAAAATATCAAAGTAGTGGAGACATTAAACATTTACTATTAAAAGAAACTGATACCATGAGATATGAGTATCACCAAAAAAACCCAAACCAAACCAAAACCAAAACCACAACAACAAAATCAACAATACTAAAACACAAAAAATCAAACCAGAAATCTATTCTCAGACTGTGAGGGTCAGATTTCTTACCAAAAGAAAAAGACACTGAAATGCAGGTGTTTCCCTTGATCCCAAGCAGCTTTATTGCAATTAGTGATAGCTAATTAGTGACAGCTACCTTGCCTACAATCCAAATCCCAGGACTAAACTGCTGCTCAGCCAGAGCTAGATAACCATATCTTTAAGATTTGGAACATAGTCCAAATCTCCTAACTACATGTAATGCAGAATAGCCTGGTAAAGTTAAACATGTTTGGGATAAGGCTGAAATAGTATCAAGTTATTTTTATTAGACCGGTCTGACAGGTTTCCTTCTGCAGTTCAGCCAGCACACCATACAGGAATGATTAAAAGATGCTAGAGCACAAGTTAAAGAAAGATGAAAATATTTAACTAGAGATATAAACATGTAAATATTGTATTTTTCTTCGTTTCCACAAGAAAAAGATAAACTGAACTTACGAATCAGACAAGGATATGTCTCATGGTTACAGCTCTATACATACTGAGAAATAACCCAAAACTAGCTACTATATCTAAACTATAAAATAGGCTGCAGATGGGAAGAACAAGTGACCCTTAAACTTTAGTTTAACTACATAGTACACAAGAAAAATTGGACAAGCAAAACAATTTACTTTGCAGAATTCACACAAGTAAATACTATTTGCAGAAGGCTAAAAACATTCTCCCAGTATTGCATAGCATTTGGATTATCTATTATAAGAAGAAGCAAAAAAAAAAAATAAGAATCTTGAAAATCAGATACACTTGTCATGAAAAGAAAGTTTCTGCAGAATAATAAAAAAGGCTCCAAATGGAATGCCATCAAAAAACAATGCAATTGATCTAGTACCAAAATTTAAATGGGAAAAGAAATGCAACATATCAAGATTCCAAGACTATTTCTTGTAAACTAGAAAGGTAACATTTCAAAGGTCCTTTCCTGAATGCTTGTGTACAGCAAAGACCAGAAGTACCAGACCATCAGTCATCACCTAACATAAGGTCTATAAAGGATTGTTAAAATTCCTGTGATTACTTTTGAACAGGAAGATAGATGTGTTGAAGAAATTAAGAACTGGATAAAACAAAGTCAGTATTGAAGACTCTGGAAGCTGTAAAACTTAGGAAAAAGAAAATTCCAAGCAGGGATATTTTCAATTTAAATACTCTACAAGGAAACAAAAGCGAGGGCATGGAGGCAAAGGGGAGTCAAAACATGGAACAGTTCACTCCACAAAATTTTCATACTCAAAGCTTGTTGATATGTTTTTGGACAATGTTCAGAAAGCCTTAAGATCTAACTACCATCATTAGACCAACTCTCACCTCAGAAATACGTATCTTTTTACAGGACTGGAAAAGGTATTTTCACAAAAGACAACCCCTCAAGAAGCTACAGGTCAGCTCTATTCCACCTTCCCATCTCTTACTGCCATTTGTCTGATATGCAAACAAACCTGGTATTGGAGATGTGCCCCTCACAAGAGACTTCCCCTCTGCTGGAGGAGACCTCTTCATACAATACTAACATGGCTTCATTCATTTATTGCTATTGAAGCTGATGTAGAAAACAGGGGAGTTCAGTGTTTAGAGCCCACCAAATTCTGAAACAAATTTCTAAAAACCTACCAAAAAAGGACAGAAATTCCAGTGCAATAGAAGCTTAGAGACAAATCTCACTTTGCATGGATTTCCAAATTATACATCCTGTAGACCACTTCAGAGTATCCTTTGAACAAGACTACTTCAAACACACTTGTCAGTCTTCTCCTCATCCCCATGTTGATGTTCTCCCTGCCACAGTTCAGGCTTGATTATCCAACAGCAATGAAAGGGCTGTTCATCTACAGCTCACCTGCCTGAATTTAGCTAAACCTTATCTTTGATACACTTATTTACTATGCTGCTGTTGCTCCTCTGATACATAGCAGAAGTCAGAAAGCATGATTTACAGAGTCTTGAGCCCTTCATTTCAGACACTTACAGGGAGCAGAGAGTACTACTTCATTTATTAAATGACCAGAGAAAGCACTGACCCCATCCATCACCCAACAGCTGAGGAATGCCAAGACATCATACCACTACACGCCTAGGTGACGCAACAGGATACGATTGTCCCTTTCCTCCAAAAGGAAAAAATACATTCCCCACTTTATTAGTGAATTACTATTGTAAAAAGGTGCAACTCCAGCCATAGAAATTACTGTAGGAATAATGGTAATGTATGTCTTTATAGGAAGGGCCCCAATTCTCCTTGCAATGTCTATAACTCTCATAAAACATACGCGCACTAACATAGCATATTAAACCTGGTGAAAAGGCAAACCTTTTATGAAGTTTGGTGGGCAGTAAGTCATGCCATCTGTCCTAGATTCAGCTGGGATAGAGTTAATTTTCTTCTTAGTAGCTGGTTGCAGTGCTGTGTTTTGGATTTGGTGTGAGAACAACGCTGACAGCACACTGATGTTTTTAGTTGATGCTGGGTGATGTTTATGCTGAATCAAGGACTTTTCAGGTTCTTGGCCCTACCAGCGAGAGGGCTATTGGGGCACGGGAAACTGGGAGGGGACATGGCCAGGACAGGTGACCTGGACTAGCCAAAGGGATATTCCATACCACAGAACGTCATGCTGAGTATGCAAACCAGGGAAAGAAGAAGAAAAAGGGGGACATCCAGCATCATAGCGTTTGTCTTCCTGAGTAACCGTTACACGTGCTGGAGCCCTGCTGTCCTGGGGATGGCTGAGCACCTGCCCGCCCATGGGAAGTCGTGAATGAATTCCCTGTTTTGCTTTGCTTGTGTGCATGGCTTTTGCTTTCCCTATTAAATTCTTCTCATCTCAACCCTCGAGTTTTATGTTCCTTTCCGATTCTTCTCCCCATCGCTCTGGGTGAGGGGAGGTGAGCAAGCAGCTGTGTGGTGCTTCGTCGCTGGCTGGGGTTAAACCACGACACCATCCTACATGCACACAGCACAGTCAGAAGAAAGCTGTCCCCACAGCACTCAGAAGTTAATGCAGCCCTTCCTCAACCTGTAACAATGGAGATACCATCACAGTATCTAAGAAAAACTGGAAAGGAGCTCAGCACATAATCTCACATGCCCCTTTATATACCCTTTTTTCTTTCATGTTTACATCCAGTTGAAGAATAGTTCAGCACTAATACAACCATCAAACCCTCTCCTTGACACATGAATTCACAGGTTTTCCAAGGTAGGTCCACTGAATCATGTCCACATTTAGTCATTGAATGCCAGTTGCATCACCTTTCGCTAATCCCTTTGTTCCTTTAGCCCAAGGCTAGTATTTCTTTTGATCAATATAAATCTTTTCTGTCATCTTATTTTTGCCATCACGCTGTGAAGTATTATGTTGCTGAGCCAAGATCTTCATTTATCCCTGGTATTGCAGTCCTGTCCCTCCTGACAGTTACCCTGTGAATATATCATTATCAATCTCCCTGATCCTCCCAGGTTTGTACATAAATTCACTCCTCAGGAATTGACTTCCATAAAGTCTTGAGTCCCACCCCATTAAATGCTACCTGCTGCAACACAGACTTTACTTGAAAGTAGCACTATAGAGACATATTTGTTTTATTCTGTGGTGAAGAGAGCCATCCAGCAACAGTCAAGTGGGGATGCAAGGAGTTCAAATTATGGATACTGGAAGCTCCAGCTGATTTTTCACATCTGTTCAAAGCAGTATCTAATTTTATAGTGCAACACCACTTCCCACTTTACACTAGAACACCTCTTTATACTTGAACTGAAATACTAATGAAATAATCACAGAAAAAGATAAAGTTATTTTTATATATTTGGCACATAGTAAATATGAGACAAGCATTTGCATGTGCAATGGCTAGACCTTATAAATCTTTGCATCCATATAAATATAAAGCTGAATCCTTTCCATTTGAAACAGCTGAAAATTAAAGTCTCTTTTTCTCTGCACTGCTACCTGATATCAAAATCCAAGATATTTCATTATCAGCTAAACAGAACCCCGCTCCAGAGCTGGGGGAAGGAAAATGGTCATAGCTTTCAGAAATGCTGTTTTCATAGCAGTATGGATTCATAGTGGTAATAAACTGTAATAATGCTATAAAAGTATTACCATTCATCATAGTGCAACACATTTTTCACTAATTCGGAAAACACTCAGAGGCTGGTGTATTTCTGTGCTTTTGCTTGTCCATCCTTCTCGTGTACATTCCAGAAGACAATATATCAACAGTACAGTTAAACAGCCAGAGTAAATAGATAATGAGAATATTTAAATACCAGCACTAATCAAAACCCTTTTTCCCCCCCTTACTCTTATTCACTTATTAATACTACTGTTGTTGCATTTTGCTCTCTGGATAATAAGCCCATATACATAAATACATACATACATTTAAGTTTGTATTTACACCAACATAAGACACATCAAAATATTTTTTCTGTTCAATCCACCCAAAAGCTGACAAATTCTGTAACAGTAAATAATGTCTTACTTTTTATCATACCAAAGTAAACAACAGGAAAACTAAGTAACCTCTCCATAGACACTACCTTCTGGGTTTGGTATTAAATCCAACACTACCACTGCAAATTTTTCATGAGTGTCTTCAAACCGAGAAAAACTTCCAGAATTACCAATCTCAGATTAGACATCTTAGTCCTTGGTCTTGGCTCAGCCACAAACACATCTGTGAACAGGAGCAGCTAATTTTCAGTAGCCTTTCCTACATCTATTCTATTAATTACCTAATTATCTTTAATTTTGGAGCAGACAAGTGTATTACCATAGTAAATAACAGGGGTAACCACATGCAGAAACAAACTAGAAAAGGATACTAATGTATATCCTTTTCCACTTCCCTTGTGCATGTAATTTTCACAGCTACTGCCACTGAGGCCTTCAACACAAAACAAGATCGTTAGGATGTTCTCCCATCAGCTGTTGAGGTTACAGGTAGCTGGTTTGGGGGCTTTTTTTTTTTTTTGGGCAGTGTGTGTGTTATACATTTTTCAACATACATTGGTTAAATTCTACCAAACTTTCCAAGTCTTATGAAAATGCTAATTCCTTTTTCCACCAAGAATGTTCTGCTAGTGTTCCCGCATGTTTACTTATATTAAATAGAACCTCTTTTGATCATTATATTCTGAGATAAAACTATTTACTCCTGGTAACTAAATGCTTGATCAATATTTCAGAAGGAAAAAAACCCTATACCCAATACTGATGGATGGCTTATTAATCGTAGGAAATCTCCACAAGGCAAATTAGGATATAATTAACAAATTATGGCAAAACCAGCAGGTAAGTAGGTAGTTTAATTATTAAGAATGTCTCTCAGGAAGTGTTTTTTTGTTTCCAGCACCCATTTCTAGTGTGTGGTTTTATCATAGGTTCTCCTTGAAACAATTTACGTTATCGTGCAAGCCATGGTGGGTAGGTGGGTTTGGGGGTTTTTGTGTGTTTAAAAGCAACTGAGAAAACACCACTTCTGATGTCTTGTTGTTCTCATTCTTCTGGAAAAAAAAAAACAAACCATAATCATCACAAAGCAGATAGGCCAGTCCTCCCACAAAGACCATTAATATGTGTTTATCCTGATATGACTGAAAAGGTATGTGATAATTATAGACAGAGGCCAATTTGGACCTCATTATCCCCACACTGTTCTGATGTCACTGCATTTTCCATGACTGTATGTAACTTGGCAAAGCATTATTCCTTTATTATAACTCAGTGTAAAAGTACTTTATGTCTTCTTATATGAAGGATACAACACAAGAAAAAATTCACGTATTGTACAATAATAATATATAAAAGCACTGTCTGGTATACTTCATTGCCTAAACTGATTTTAAAAGGCAGATTTTGTTTTTTCTTAGTCCAAAAGATTCAGCATAACTGAACTAAAATACATCGTCAGAACATCAGAACATTTTTTATCTTACTGATGACTATGCAAGTAGGCAAAAATCTTTAACGTTATATCATTGTATAATTTTTCTTCTGAAGCTTTAATTGATGGGAAAAAATTATTTGAAAAGAGAAGTCAGAAACAAAAATAGCATTTATTTTCTTCAACATTCTATATTAGCAATAAAGAACTGCAGTAATTCAGCAGGATTATTATGGAGCCTCCTGGTAATAACCTGCCACAGTGAGAAAACAGTAAATAATAGACTGACCATCAAGCCAGGGGAGCCTTTACTCTCTGCAGTGAAATGTATACTGCAGCAGATGTAGAACAAGAGTCACTTTCTGGAACTTGAATGGATGAAAACATATTTATAATCCTTAATACATAATAATCCCAGTTTTCTATATGCTCTTCTGTAAAGGGAAACATTTCACCTGTACTGTAGGAAACAGCAGAAGCCAGCTTTAGCATATTTGTTCTAGCAGCTCTTGTGGGGACGTGAAATTCTGGCAAATAATAAATATTAAATGGTTTTTGAAATTTACAGTCTTTGGAGACTGTCATTTGAGAGCTAGATTACACTATCATTTATTATTCAAGGAGCATAATCAGTGAACACCCTAACTGTGTTTAACATCTAAAATAAGAACGCCAGCAGAAAATAATAATTGGTTTAAATAGGACCTATTTTAACTATAACTGTAACCAGGACAGTTTTGTTAATAATTCAATGTTGGTTGAAAACCACTCTCTTATAACTGATTTATACAGAATGAAGTAGGCATATGTTATGCTACAGGTGGATGTGAGGTCGTAAGAAACCACTTTACAGTCTTCCCAGAAGTACAGTGTCAAAAAGGTCACCTGTGGTAAAGGATCTTTCGGATTAGTCTTTCAAATCAATGCAAGAATTAAAGGCAATTTACATATAAATGGGCTAATACTCTGGCTTTGAAATTAGATGAATTTTTAAGAGATTTAAGAAACAGCAGAGAAGGTCAGTTGGGCATTAAGTATACATAATGCAGTTTTAAAAAACTGCTTGTCTTGGAACTAAATGTTTCTGGTTTATTAATATTTTGTATTCAGAGCCTGCTCTGCTCAGAGAGGTATTGCCAGCTGTTTTTTGTGAGCAAATGCAGGAAAATGATCCATGCTAGGGATACCAGATTTCAGGTAAGTATGGTCTAAGACTTAGAAAGTTAAATATTTTTAATATTAACATAGTTTGAAAGCATATTTGTTCTCATAATGCAGAACTACAAAGCTTTAGTCAAAATCAGTGAAGATTATTATATACTGGAAAACAACAAAATTTTAGGGAAACTTTTCATATGACTTTTTATTATCTCCTTCACACAAATCAACGTTCCAGTATGGCTTCATTCCACCCTATTTAGACCCTGATGACAAAAATACACCAGAAGCTGTACTGAATTTTACTGCGTTAGCAGCACAAATGCATGCCACAGATGAAGGCAAGATCTAAGAATTAACCTTTGGTTTTGTGTGTGCACATATGTGTGTATGTGTAAATAATCTTTTGGAGTCAGGATTTTTCTTCCTTGTCTTCAGAAAGAATCCTTAAATCTATTGTATTTAACATGGACATTTTTTCCTTAGGCATTTATGTTATTGTCTCGTTCCATAAGAGTCATTACTAACTCCTACATGCTGTTACTTTTTCACCACAGTACACTTTGACAATGACCTTTAATTCACAGAACTAGGAAATTACAGTGATATGGGATCCAGTGTTGCATTAAAAAAAAAAAAAAAAAAGTAAAATACATTATTACCTCCCTTTTAAATACATCTGTGTAATTAAGTAGTATGTTCAACTTCACGTTGACGGATGCACAGAATTCAAATACAAAGATGTAGTCAAACAATGGACAGGGAAATAAAGCACCTTGTTCAAGGCCAAGGTTTGACAGACAGTGCTTGCTCAAACCATCCAAGTAAAATTCAGTGCCTCATAAATAGAAAATAACAACATGGTTCAATGTTGAAGATGTTCTACTAACAGTACTTCTGCATTCTCAGTATTCATGCCATAGACTTGATGTCCCTGAGGAGGGGGGAGCAGCAGAGACAGAGTGTGATGGAATGACCCCAGCCCCATTCCCTGCGCCGCTGGGGAGGAGGAGGGAGAGAAAACCGGGGGTGAAGTTAAGCCCAGGAAGAAGGGAGGGGTGGGGGGGAAGGTGTGTTTAAGGTTTGGGTTTATCTCATGTTAAACTGTTCTGATTTGATTGGTAATAAAATACATTAACTTTTCCCCAAGTGGAGTCTGTTTTGCCGGTGACGGTAATTGCTGAGTGATCTCCCTGTCCCTATCTCAACCCTGGAGCCTTTTGTTGTATCTTCTCTCCCCTGTCCAGCTGAGGAGGGGAGTGATGGAGCAGCTTGGGGAGCACCTGGTGTCCTGCCAGGGTCGGTCAGCCTACCGCAATTCTACAGTAGCTAATGAAGATAAAACTAGTATGTGTCACAGATACTAACTATATTTTTTTATTAAAAGTTTCAAAACCATTTATAATAAAGTCCATAATCCTTCCATACAGTTTATTCCAAAAATCAAAGAATTCTAAATAAAATAGGATTATCTAATCAACCTTGAGCATAGTTTGCTTAAAAGCCTGTTTTCTATCATACAGTGCAGTGCAAAACTTAATTTTATGTGGCAATTATTAAATTGACACCTTCCATTACAGGAAGGCAAAAGAAATCAACAGATGCTTGCAATGAGCCCTGCAGCAAGGCACAATCAAAACCAAGAAAATTTTATTGAGTTGATTTCAGAAGATAAACAATGAAGTTGTATAGATACAGATAGAATTCTGAGGCACATAAAAGGAGTAATAAAGGCACAGAAAATACACTACGACTAATAAACTGTGTGTAAGTGGTAACAATACTATTAAGATGATTACTTAGTAAAGTGTTAAAGTAACCCGTCAGTGTCAGATGACTTACGTCCTACAGAAAGTACATTATCAGAACCTGATCAGCTTTAGCTTATATTACAGAACACAACCTTCTCAAGAGTCCAGACAGCTAAGCTTTGGAAAAAATAAGGAAAAAATAAATATTTTTATTAAAAGATATCCAAGAGTCCAAAGATAAAAGTACTTCCCAGTAATCTGATAGACAATTCTGATATTACAGAAAGTATTAACCATAAGGGAAGAAGGGACACCATACATCTAGTTACTGTGAATGTATTATATCAGGACTCCTTATAACAAGAGGTAACTGGGCCCTCAAATATAAAAGATAGTTAAAAAGTTTTTTTAGCAACAGTTCTAACAAAGAATTTGAAGATTTATTTTGTACTCTTCCTACAGAACCAAAAAAAAGCTTAAACCAATTACTGCAATGTTGAGAGAAAATTCACACAGCTTTACCTTGACAAACTACCATTCTGTGCAGATACATTTAAAGCAGGTAGATGAACTTGTACAGCCATTCAGTTGATAAAAAATCTAGATTGCCTTTGCTATGTAACTGACTTTTTCTAGTGCAGATTATGCCCATAAATGGGATCATTTCTTTAGGTGCCAATTATACAGAAAAATCTTTTCAGTAAAAGCTACCAGGGAAAAAAATAATGAAAATTTAACCCTATAGTACAGTGAGTTCAAATGCAAAAAATAGTACTTATTTATATCATTTTGAATGGTTTCATTTACAAAAATTTGTAAGTCAGAGGAACATTATCTATTTCATATATATGAGACTCAAAGCCCATGTGGAACAATGCTGACATTTCCAATTACTGATTTATGAGAAGTATGCGAAAATAAAAATATAGATCAGTCATGTACGTACTGGAAGATCTGGAACAATAATAATTAAAAAAACACCTTAGAGGAATGAGGTCTAGCCTTTGGAAAAAGAAATTAAGAGCAGATCTTGCCAATTTATAAAGGAACAAAAGGTATACTTGATGAGGCTACAGGAGCTTGTGTCAAATATAACAAAGGGCATGAACTTAAGCTAAAGAAAGGTCATCTTCAAAGAGAATGTTGGAAGAAATGCTTTACACAGAAAATAATTACGATGGAAAATAAACCACTATGACAACTTTTGCAACAAGTGATATAAACTTTAAAAGGTGACAGGCATTTGAAAGACAGTTACTGTGCAAATAGAAAGAGGGAGAGAGAGATGTCTGGCCTTTCCAAAAATAGGCTTCGCATCCATCAGTCTTTAAATCACCAGCATTACATGCCTATCTCCTGCCTCATAAGTCCACTAAAAGAGAAAATTGACACCAAACTGAACTGAGGGACCTAACAAGAGGATAGTGACAGTTGAAATGAGACTTAGAGATTCCATCTCCAAATGTTACTGCCTGAACTAACTCATTTCAGTGAAGGAATAAATCTTGTCCCATCTATTTCAGAGCCTTCATTTCTCTTCTAATGATTCTTCCACTTTAACAGGCTTTGATTCAATAATTTGGGTGCTTTAAACCAAACATATAATCTTAAATTGTTATCCATCACAAGTATAATGAAGTTGTATGTTAAAAAACTTAGAATTTTTATCTTGTGTCATCTGGACATCACCCTGAATCCCACATCTTTAAAAGTCAAAAAAAATATTATTTTTACCAATTATACGAGATATCAAGAACAGCTGAATAGTACTTTTTGAGTCCTGACCAACAGCAGAATAGGCAAAGGAAAATGTTGGCATGCAGACAAGCCTCTGAGGAACTCCAAGCTACGTTTGGAACTGTATCCTTAGGAAGGCTCAAAAGGAGCTTGACATAATTTTTATCAAATGTTCAAGGGCATACATATACAGTTTCAAAAGTAAGAAGAACTCTCACTATAAGAAGTCTCACTGAAACAAATACAATCAAGTCAAGGTGGCTCCAGATCCTCAGTTATCTAGTGAAGGGATCAATAAAATAATTTAAATTACAGGATTCCTTTAAAAAGAAAAAGTAACTCCGCTGTATCCTACTATACACAATACAGAAAACAAACTCCACTAACCGTGGCCACCTGCTTGCTTAAGAGGGAAACTACCTCTGGAAGTTAACATTTACTACTGTCTGTGCTAACAGATTCTACTATGAGATAGGTCTTGGGTTACCATCATTGAATGATGTAGTTAAGAACAATTTTTACCATAATTTGTGTATTTTAGAAAGTATTAACAAGTTGAATGATTGTTAAAATCTTTAATGATTTGTGCTGACTTTCACCATAAAGATGACAATATATTAGTTTATCAGATGCCAGATCGTGCAACGCATCATTAACAAGAGGGTGTTTTCTGAACATTTCCCAAACAAATACCAGCTGGTTTATTTTCAGCAAGCAGCTGTAGTCACAAGCATCTCTTATGTGATTCACTAAACTGATGTCAAATACATAATGTATTAAAATCTCTAATGTTCATTTATAACTTCTTTGTCTCAGAAGCATTATGCTATGTACACTATGCTGCAAAGATCCAAAATGATACGATCATCATTTTCTGACTTAAAAAAAAAAAGTATCAGGAGTTTAGTAAATTTTCTAAAGTTTATATAAATAGAAAAAATTATTATATTACACAACTATTCCAGATGTACCCTAGAAATTATCTGATTATAAGAAAAGGAATAGCACATTTCTTATCTGTCAAGAGTACTTTGAGATCAAGACAGCTGAAGAGGATCATTTCAATGGATTTATAACTTTAGGCCACTGCATCTGAACCATCATATCCACACATTCAAAATCCAGACTAAACCAAACACACTGGGCTATCTGGAATTCACTGGGTATTTTAGGCAAAGCAATATTGATGCTCACTGAAAATCTGCTGCTGCTCATCTTAGAGGCCCCTGGCCCTTGCACATCTCCAACATAAATGTAGAAATGCCAGTGACCAGCATTGCCTTGTAAATGGTGAAAACATTTGCAAACGGTACTTGCATCGCTTTCCAGCCCCTTTCCACGGGAAAGGGGAGGGGGAAGGGGTAGGGGGAAACCCCAAATCCAAAAACCAACCCATCCTACTCTTAGAATTCAGCTGTGTCTCTGTCTCCTTTGGGGAGCAAGCTGGCTCTAACAGACTCAGTCTCTAGTGTCTGCCACTTTCCCACTGTAATTGTAAAGCTGGGATCAGGGAATACACATGTATTTGTTCCTCTCTATCACTAAAATGAAAATGTCTCCTGCTATTTGGTCAGCTTGGAGTATCCCTCCACTGGACAAGATCTCAGTTCTCTAGAGTAAAAGCATAGCTTACAGGGGGGAAATCAGGAAAAAAAAAAAAAAAGATTTCTGGAAAGGGGAATAACTTCAAATTTAGTTTATTTTTTCTAAGCAACCTGTTTAAAAAAGAAAAAAAATCTTGGTCAGTTAAAGAAACAGAAATTCCTTGAATAAAGCACAAAATCAAAAAGCCGTTTCTCCCTATCATCAAAAAGCTATAGTTACTTCAAGAAGAGCTGATAATGACAATCTACAGCTTTATAAAGGGAAAAGGGATGAATATCAATACGTGTGAGAGCTGCTGGTTATCAGCAAATAATTTAGAACTCTTCTACTAGGCATGTGTCTACCAATGCATCAATTGCTCGAGTTGCTCATTCCACAGCTAAACTACTGCACAAGTAGCAACTGCAAAACAATTTTTTACATAATGTTTAACAATCAAAACATATCCATTGCTTTTCAAATGAACCATTTTTCCTTTCATGTTAAACATTTAATAATAGATTTATTCTTAAACTGACTGATGATAATTCTTTGTCTTCATAAAAATACAAATGGAAGAGGGAAGTTCAGTATCCCACTATCCTGCAGCATGTGCAGTTTATGCCACTCAGTGAGTCAAAGGGCAAGTATCTCTAGATATTATCTAGTTCATATTTTCAACCTACAGCAGGATAAACCCAGGTCATTTCTGTTTTAACTCACTCAAGATGATCAAAGAACTGCAAGGTAGCCTGAAGAAGTTTTGTCCTAACCTGTTCATGTTCATAATGGGAAGATTACTGAGTTTTGGATCCATTTGTGTGCTTAACTAGCCTTGCTGTATTTCTTACCTAACCTGAAACTTTGTTTAAATTTCAGTCTGTTCTGTTTTAGATGTTCTGTTTAGGTCAGGGGGTGGAAAACAACAAACACAATAAATTTCCCCTCTTTGTAATGGTCATTTATGGAGGTGGGGGTGGAGGGGGGTGGGGTATTTTGTTTTGTTTTAGGCTTGTTTGGGGGCTTTTTGGTTTTGGAGTTGTTGTTTGGGGGGTTTTTTGGGTTTTTTTTTTTTGGGGGGGGGGGGTTGGTTGGTTGGTTGGGTTTTTATTGCTAAACCACCTCAATCTTTAGGGATTTGGAGCCTGAAAAGTACTCAAGAAATGACAAATCAAGTGAGACTCCTCTTTAACTAGATCAGTTCTATATTAGCCAAGAATTTTATTTACAGAGTAGGAATATAGCATACTTCCCCCCACCCCCAACAGCTGGGTCCATAGATGATTAACTGATGATACCCAGGGCTTTGATACTTCAATACATTGTACTGCCAGCCACATACTCTTACTTCAAGCTTTTTTGGATCATTTCCAACTCCACTGAAATTTACCAAAACAAACCACAATCCTATCAAAGAGGGGCACCATAATAAGATTAACGAAACCCAAATGTAAGAACCTTCTTTGCTTCCCAGATCAGAGGTATCATGGTGGTTCCTTGTAAGAAGTGAAGGCAGTTTAATATTAAGATTTCTCTCTTAGCTTTAAAACCATTGAGATTTTTCCTTCCTGAAAAACTAACAGTTCAGTATTGAAAGGTCTGGATTTCACTAAGTAATTTCTTTAGGGAATTACTATTAAGTTACCAGCTCACTAGCATGACCACTTGGGGTCCTATTATGGCCACATACATTTGAATGTAAAAAATTGAAGGCTTCAGTGTCTGGAGAGACTCTGGTTTGACTAAACTTTAATTTTAGAATTCTCATAGGCACACCAACTGCATAATTCAGCACTAAATAACATTAGCTTGGTGAAGAATTCGAAGATGCAGAAGGCTACAGAAAGGAAGGCAGAAGAGAGCAGGAGCAGATTTGTATTTGAGCGTATCTGACAATACACTTCAGCAGAAAGTCAATCTCTCTTCAGAGGTTAGGGTCCGCAGCTGGGTACTCTCTTTACTAATGCCAAGCCTCTTGGCTTCATAAAATCTCCTGCTGTGATTGGATTAAAACATTTTTGCAAAAGATACAGAGGAATAAGGTCAATCACAGATCACGAAATAACCCTCACCCCAGCTCTGTCTGCTGGGGGTTGGACTCTCCAGCCTAATCTTATTCAAACAAAAAGCCATATATACAGCCTGTGTCCTGAGTATCTAAAGCTGTTTCACATTACTGGATCTACTGTAATCCTTCTGTTTTTAACAAGTCCTGATGCACAAAATTGTGCTCCCAGTTCAAAGACAAGACATGTAGGCTTAGAGACCCACAGAGGTTCCTATTACACAATTCTGGGGTCAGGTTCCCCATCCCCTACCCCAAGGTGTTTCCAAACACTGTTTAAATAGGTACTGGAATGGATATGTGTTGCATAGATTTTGTTATTCATTTCGTTATTCATTGCTGTCAGGAGCATGTGAAGAAATCACTGATGGGTCTCATGTCTCAGTGAACAGAGCAGTATGTTCATATGAGAAACACACACTTACATTAGGAGGTTGCAGGAAGCTTCTTCTATTGCCCAATCTTTACCTGAAAAAAGAAAACATAAATTAGAGGTCTTTAATAGAGAGGCTTGCAAAATCATTCAATGGAGATATTAATCCACAAGCACTTGTTGTGTGGGAAAAGGTGTATTCTCCATGGGAATCTTATTGAACTCCTCAGAACAGAATAGTTCAGTTTGGGGGGCACCTAAATTTCTATTTGACTCCCCCCCCCCCCCCCCCCCCCATATAGTTACAAAAGCGTACATTGCTTTACAGTACATACTTCTGCCACAAAACCACCAAAGAAAAAAAAATGCAATAATCAGTAACATTTATAGCATCAATTATCAGCTACCTGTTGAATTTCCAGTTTCCAAAATGTGTACTTAGTAAACAGTATTGTAATTGGAAAGCTTTACAATCAATACCACGTATTTTCAGATACTAAACACAAATTTCGCCATAAAGCAAAACCTTGACAAAACTACTGTTTGTTTGGTGAGAAGCTTCAACATTATGTCTTTTCATTCAGGTTTTCTTTTAAGTATCAGCCCAAAAATGATGAATTCTGAATTTTAATTAGATCTCTTCTTCAGAACAAGCCACAACTCTATCCTTACAGATAGCACAGCTAGAACTAATCAATTTTCTCAAAGGGTTACATGAAACAATATTAACTTCCCGCTGCTATAGAGTAAACCAATGCATTTTCTGGAGACTAGAAAAGCAAGGGTATTTCTCGTTTTTGTATACCACTAGGAGCTCCTTGTTAGGACCTATTTTAGCTACACAAGTATTTTAGCTCCAAGAGTAAGAAAAAAATCCATACCATATAGCTCAGTGCAGACGATGATCAGAGTGATTTTGTAGTGTGCAAGGAAGGGACAATATGACCCTATGCATTTCACTCTCAATTACACTACTCCATTACAGGAGAATGGAGATTAAACATTCCCATCGTGCACAAGATGTATGCAGCTGCCTCTTATTATTTGGTGAAGGTCATGAATAAGGCCAAACCTATGACTGCATTCTAGCTAAGTAATTCAGCAGTCCCTTTCTCAAATGTGATTTGATAATGAGTTATTAGGAAATACAAGCCTGGGGTAAGAAATATGCCAATGTTTAGGAGACGAGTACGTGCAACAATCCACACTGTTACTCTAAATTAGTGACATGAAGGTTTCTCTGAGCATAAGTACAAAGCCACCATGAACAGAATTAACCTAATGTGGCATTTTGTCAGTTTACAGAGCGTTTAACAACACTTGAAATTGCTTTACGTAGTAACTCACCGATTCCATTAAATCCATCTATCCAGGTGTGCACTTTGTGAGACAGTCATTTCCTCATCAGTAATTTGTCTATTCTTTTGTTGCCATCAATATGATTTACTGTGATCCAATAAAATTATTTTGGTTTCATAAAAGTAACATAAGCATCTATGAAGAGGAAATATTTTCTTTCAGAAATGTAATTCCAGTGTTTATGGTCAACTTTTGTTGAATCAGAAGATACACTGTTCTGTATTCTTCCAAAGCACCTTTCTCAAATGTAAACAAAAAGTTAGCAACAATGTGCACAGCATTAGGTATTATGAAAGTATAAATTCTAGTTGGTAGGGACACAGTATTTTAGAATACAAGGACTCCTTCCTTTTTTTTTTTGACTACTCATGACCACCCTAGAATGTTCAGTCTAGCACTAGTACCTGGATTAGAACTGCCAGATGTCAGAGTTGACACCCAGAGTTTGGGTTACAATGCCCTGAAATGACCACTTCGGACTTCCTTAGTATCAGCTACTGGGAGCAATGCCAGAGCAAAATACTCAGCTGACAAGTTTCAGCAGTTTCTGAGCACCACATTTAAACCGGGATCTGTACTAAAGATAAAAAATTAAAAAAAAACCTTCCCAAGATTGAGAAGGTAATAAAAGTAACTCCAAGGAAAAATAAGAATAAGCTAATTCATGGATAATTTCATAACGATTCTGTGAAACCAAGTCTGGAGAGAAGCTGCATAACCAATCACTCCAGCAGCAATCCTCAAAGAAGGTCAGAACACTGGGACAAGCTCCTTGAGACAGAGAGGTTTCTTCAGGAACACATCTTCAACATCACCACATTAACATTTGGAATTACAACATCAACAGAGCAATTGTTTGCTTGTTTTTGACTCCTGCTTTTACTTTTTTGAAACTTCAACAGTTTACTGTCCTAGTGGCTAAAGATCAAGCAAGAATGGATCCTCCTGTCCCAAATATTCTGTGCATACAAGGCAGTCCATGTGCCCTGCCCTGAAGGGCCTCCATGGCCCAACACTAGGGACAAATACCAAGTCACATATAGCTTTTAATATTCACCACTGCCAAGAACAAGGGAAGGAAGATAAATGCTGATTCTCTTTTTCTGAACTAGAAGGAGATATCTAATAAACCCATTCCAACAGAAAGGGATCATTTTACAGGGTGCCAGGTCTCTGGAGAGATTATCGTGCATGTTCTTTGCTGGATTTTTTTTTGTTTACTTTTACCATTTCCTTACTTTTTTCCTCTTCCATTCATGGCTAGCAGATTTAATACTGCTCTTTCAAAAGCCATTACAATTATAGAATCCAAGCTGTTAAAAGAAATCTTAATAAAAAAAAAATCATCCTCACCACATAAAAGGAAACACCAAAATATTTCATCTTCCTTATTAATCCCATTAAAAACCTTCTACTCTTTATCCTGCAAAAAAGCATACCCATATTTTTCCAGCTAAGAAATTTGAAAGTATAAAGGCAACTTTAGAGGCCAATTTAGATATGATGTATAAATACACACACATATATATTGTGGGTATAAACACTAGTTGTCAAGCCAACATTTTAAAGAGACTGACGAACATTAACAAAAAGCCTAGCCATCTACTAATTAAGCTTTATATTTGAACATATTTCAGGTATGTTTTAGAAATATACTAATATTTCAGTTATTTGACCTTCCTTGATATCACACCTGTTTGTTCCTCAGCATATGTCTCAGAATCATTAAAGACTAAAGCAGATAGACACATGAAAGATACTTAAAAGTAACCGTCAAAGGTTACATGAAGGATTTCAGCTCATGATATTAAAACTCCATTGGTTCTCAGTTCCATGAATTTTTATTTGTTGCATGGCTTCAGTGCCCACCATTTTGATTCTTTGGAATAAAGAACATAGGATCTAAAACCCAAAGGTATAAGCTCAGGTTTACAGGGCAAAACCCAGGACAGCCTTTTAAACAAGAAGTAGCAAGAAACTTGATTCTTGTGGTGGGTTTTTCATCATGAACTAGAGCAATAAATTAGTAATTATCATTAATAATCATGTATCTTCAAGGATGAAGAGGGCTTAAAGAAAAAGTATAGGAAAATCAAAGCAGCAAGCACAAGTTTTATATATCTATCAGGAACTTTTTAGATGGATTTGGCATTTGAAACATTGAAGTGAGGAGACATTCATTTATCTTTGTATATGTTTTTTTTCCCTAAATTTGTCTTCTCAGCAAGTTACTAAGACCAGTGGAATAAAGGCTATAACTTCTTTATGAAAGAGTTTGTATATATTATTTATAAGCTGTTACATAAGCACGTCTACATAACAGGACTGATATTCCATCATTTAAAAAAATGCAGTAACAAGAAGGATTTGTTTGTTCAAAGTATTGTAGATTTTTAAAATTAGCATCTATATTTTAATCCTTTGGACACATCCATAACATTAAGATTTATACTCCTACCAGTAATTTATAGGAAGATATATTCTATATCTAGGATATCTGAATTTCAATGTGGACTGATTTTAATTCCTACTGACATCGGTGCATCCTATTTATTAAGTCCCAGTAAGAACAAATACAGCTCCACAACACCAAGAAACATGTACAGAAGTATGAGACAGGAGCCTAAAGGCTAAAAACTATCCTGAAAGCCTGTCATGCTACCTGCCACAGATGATTTAAAAAAAAAAAAAAAAAAAAACAACCTGATTTATGAAATATTTCATAATGAATCGGTCTTTTGAACTTGTCACTATTTTAATGTTACATCTTGCATCAAAAAATTTCAACCAAAACACTGCCATTACCTAAAATATAACCTTCTCCCCACTCCAATCAGACATTCCTAACTGTGAGGTAGGAGCAAACATAACTTATCAAACCCATCCAGGACATTTATTTAGTCCATCACCTATATGCCCAGCAAATATGTCAGCTACAAGGTTTAAATTTAGCCACAGAGATCTTTCAGTGTTTGATTCCTGAGAAAAGGCTCACAATTGTAGCTTGCTCTGAGAAAACTGAAATCCAAAGACTACTTACAGAAGCAGTTTTACTGTATGCTTTAGTCATTCTGTTAGTTACAGAGTTTGCTTTTTTTTTATGAAGATATGCAAAACTACATTCTTCTAATGAAGCAGTAAAAACCTGACAACACTTCAAATTGCTCTTACTAAATGGGAGTATTTAATATTTTTCTGTAATTGCTAAACCAAAGACTAATCATACACATCTGTGACAGCTAATGGGTCTGTATTAGTTAAGCTAGTCAGACAGGATTTAACCTTCATTTCTGTTCAGGTGATGTCCACAAATCATTAAAGGAGAGAATTACCTGCAGTGTATCCAAGAATACAGTGCAATTCAGGGGTTAGCGCTGCTTAATAGCTCTACAAAAAATAATAATTTTTTCCTCTTCAGTTTTTTTAAGTTCACTTTGCCTACATACCTACAAAAACCTTAGCAGCAGTTAAGGGATTGGTCATTTAAGACAACTGCCCAGCATGCCAAACACCTTATTTCTATGCTTCCATACTCCCATCTCTTGGACTGATTGTTTCAAGCCTTCCACTTAGAGGACTGGATCAGAGAACTTTTTCCTTGTAGTTTTGTAAGGCAGCTCTCAAAGCAGGTCCTGTTGCAGCTTGATTACTCAGCGCTACAGTATTTCAATTTATGATTATGTGGCTTGTCAAACCTATGCTCTCTAACATGTGAAAAATTAAAATACACTGAGAAATTCAAATATCTGTAAAGTTCTACCATTGTGTGGGAGTGAGATGAGCTTAGACCAAGTTGAAAACACAGAATAGTTGTTTGAAAACTGAAACTTTTATTTTTTAAAAAATCCTTATGCACACAAGCCTTAAAGTAGCAGCTTCTAGTAAAAGTCATTTAAGAGCAGCTTTCACTAGACTTTAGGATGGATACTTTAACAGATACTGCCACAGTTTAGTGACATGAAAAAACCAACTATAATACACAATAAAGTAAGAAAATCATAAAGAAATAAAGTAGCAAGTAATTTTTGTAATATCAAAAGTTTCTAGCAAGCTGCTTGAGATTTTTTTTAAACTATCTCATGAAGTTGAATTCCAGCCTACTAGTAAATGGGACTCACTGGGGTAACAGTGTGCTGAGTCTGAGGAAGGAGAAAAATGCCAAGAGGATATATAAACACATTGAATGTAATTTACATTCTGCTGAATTTAGTGTCTGCCAAGTCTAGTATACTGCTTGAAATGTTGTGTTTATCAGACATCTGGGTAAAGTCTAGGAAAGTTGGGAGATACAGAAATTTCAAAACCATTTGGAAGAACCTCATAATAATTTGTTGTCATGCTTCATGATAGGCCTTTTTATAACACTATGACTATATGGTCACTATGAAACTATGATAACATTCTGATCCTTGAAAGTAAAAAAAAAAAAAAAAAAAAACCACACACCACAAAAACCCCACTTTTTGCAGCTGAGTGTTTAGGGAATTCCAAAAGGATGGGAATATTAAAACACTTAAGTTTTGGAAGACAGTCTGCATCCATAATCTTTAAACCTAAGATTTAGAGAGGTCTGCAGGACAAAAGCAAATAAATATTTTTTCTACCTTTAACATTTTTTCCAGTATTACCTTTTTTTCCCCAGCATTTTTTAAAAATCTTTTATGGGAAGATAAAAATTTCTTGAAAATTGTTGAACACAAATTTGAGAGTTGTTGCAATATTCAACAGTGCATTGTTTAAGGTACTCGGCTTGTGCTGGATAGTCCATAAATACCGAAGAAAGCAAAATTCACAAAAAATGCCCCCACAGATTAGGCCTGTGAACTGGTCTGATCCTTGCCTTGATCATGGCACAGCTATTTTAGATTTTCATCTTCAATTCTTGCATTTCAGAAATTTCTGTAAAGAGAAGCCAACAACACAAAAAAAGGCTACTGAGCTTATAGTATTCATTTGTGAGAACGATGTAAAGCTTGGCCCATGAAAACAATCAGCATTCCTCTTGTTTCCAGTAGGGCAGGACTTCGCTTGCACTTCCCAGACCATTATTTTCCTAATAGGTGGGATATCAAACTGCAGCATTTACAAGATAACCGTACTTGTGGAAGAACATTTTCTCCAAAAAGCAGACATAAAACTAAAGACATACTTGTATCCCCAGGTCTGCTGCAAGCCCAATAGCCAGGGAACATAGTAAAACAAAGAAAAATAAACAAGAAAGGTTTATCACCTTGAGACATAACCATGCCCCGTTCTCTCATCTTCCCACAGTTTTGGGGACATGCCTTGCTTCTCATGTGAAAGGCCTGCAATTCCATTCACCCTCTTTAAAATAATTCCTCTATCTATTCTCTCACCACCTTTATACACCTTTTTTTAGAAAAAGACAAAAAGCACCACCCTCAAAACCCCCTACACAATGCACCCCTGAGCATACACAGCCACGGCAGGAAAGCATTTCCCACCATAACTTTGTAGGCTGAACTTTGAACCTATAGCTCCTAGGAGTCCTGCTGAGTCTAGCTCAGTAAGTAGCTATACCTCCGCTAGTAGAGAGAAATGTGAGTTTTAAAACAAGACTAATGCTCAGAATCCTGGCCAAATAAGGCAAAACCTCAACAAGTCACATTCTCCTGTACTTCGGATGGTTTCCAGCAAGCCCAGAGCCACATATTAAAACCACCTGAAAGTGCTGACGGCTTGAATTCACCAGACGAAAAACTGAGATTACAATGGGCTAAAAGGAACCAGGCTAAACACAACAAAACTTTTATGTTTCAACAAATATTCGCCCAAAGGCTACAACTGAAGTCTCTGGTTAATAACTTGATCACCTCACAGACATATAGCTTATGTCAGCGTGTGGTCCCACACCCACTACTCTAATCCCATTCCTGGAACTACCTAATGGTCTTTTACTTTCATGCTTTTTCTTTCCTGAACAAACCTTTCTTTAGCTAAAAGCATGTCTTGGCTACACCAGAGATTTCAGACTGTATTTTGCTACACAATATAAAGTAGCAAACACACTTTTGGCCTGTACAAAAAAAAAAAAAAAAAAAAAAATTCTAAGGTTGTACAGAAATCCCAAAGCCTCAAATACACTATCAGCCAGTTCCCTCCCAGAGCAGGCTGCTGCTGCCCTGATGGTTTTCAATTCCTGTTGGGAATAATCCATAAAATGTTCAGGAAAAAAAGCATCTAGAAATGTCCATTATGTTTTTCATGCTTATCTGGGGAGGTCTCTTCTTTAGTTAAGAGAATAATTTCAAGCAAAGGTTAATTACGCACTAGCCTTCTAAGAGCCTATAAAGGATTTACAGTAGGTTGTTGGCATCATGTTGTAGCACTGATCACCTCCCTGCATGCCTGCAAAAAACTTCAGATTTAGCTCTGCATAAAGCAGCTATCAACTTTTTCCTTATTCTCCCTATAATTAAAAAAAAAACCAACAACAAACCAGAAAACCTACTGTTCTGCAGTCTAAATTCATTAACAGACTACACATAGCAATGAATTACAGATCTCCTAGAATCAGTGGCAAAGCCTCTGTTAACTTGAAATCAGCCCAGATTTGTCCAAAAGGAGTGAAGTAAAATAATGACATCTAAGGTTCTCAAGGTTACATAGAAAATATGAACAAAGGGGAAAGTTCTTTTACCAGCAGCTCCCTGCAGCTTTCCTTCACAACCCACGTTCATCCACCCAAGGAGCCTGAGGCAGTGACCTGCTGGCAGCCACACACAGAATTCACTTCTGTCCTAGAAGCAACTTCACCCAACTCCACTAGTCAATACTCGTTATTGATAGGTGAATATGCAGCCTAGATAACATATTCTTCTTAAGTTTGTGAATTTTCAGGATTTCAGAACAATATTAATAAAGACTATGAAAGGCCTGATTCATTACTGGAAACAGACTAAAACTTTTCAAGGGATAAATTAGTCTTTTTATAAATATTCATAGCAACAGAAGACTATGAGAAAAAAAGTTATTGAAAAACTGAATACACCACAGGTATCTTTCAGGTACCATATCTACCATGTATATATTTTTTAATGCTGCACATGCCTAATTATGTTACAAACCATAATGGGACTACAGAGGTAGTTAGGTACAAATCACAAATAAAAGCATGGTTCTGAACTGCATCAATACAAGAATTGCTCTAGCAGAGCTCACAGTAGCATGTGTGCAAAGAAGTTCAAAACAGAGTAAACAGATTAATATCTTATGCACATTTAAAATCTGTAACACTAGTTAAGCATTTATGAGCTAAATTACAGGTCCATGTTTTGAGTTTGGATTAACAATAAAGCAAACCTCACGCAACACAAATGTTACAAAAAAGCAGCCAACGTAAAATTCACATTTTGTCTTTTTGCCAGATGATAAAAATGATTCCCCACATGGAAATTAGATTCTTCAAACCTACCATACTGAATCATTTAATTTGTCTAAGTACTCCTAATGCAGTTGCACACTGCAATGAGCATTTGAATTTTAGATTAAGCAAATGAAGGGCAAGGTATCTCTTCATACACAGTTAGAGACTACTTAACAGCAGGGTGCCACATTGCTTATAGAGACAGACAGTAACCTAGCGCAATTTTTCATCTAGCCATCAGAAAAACAGATGTATCTTTTACCAATATTGGTTTTACTTAAATATTTAAATAGCTTCCCTCTTATATGTAACACTGTCTCGTAGCTAATGCATAGAACTAACCTGGTATAGGGTAACTACAATTTCTATTTTGACTCACTGCCATTCAAACTTTCACCCCATTCTAACTTTTAAAGGTCTCTTTAAATAAATTAGTTCTGTTTAGGCAGGGCAGGTCTTCCAACTGTCAAGTTTAAAGTTTGAACACAGAGTATTTAGAGAGAAGTTAAATGATCTTAAAATCTCTTAATAGTCTTAAACTACTTAGTGCATATTTACTAACCCTAAGCAGCTCAGGCACGGCTGAAATAATTCTATGAAATAATTCTACGTATACTTTGTGCTCCATTAAACAAAAAAAAAAAAAATAGAAGAGCAGAAGTCTAGGCAAAAGGTTTCTAAATTATATCATAAAGCCTTTATTAATAGTCTGAGTTATTGCTACCCTTTTTTGCCAACAATTAGAAGTAAAATAGACCCTGAACGCTACTCATCATAGATCATGCAGGCACTCAACTATGACCTGGAGATATCATCATCATCACAACAACAAGAATTACAATAATAATACAAAAAAGTAGTGCCATCTTCAGTACTTCATCTAATTACGAGTGAATGCAGACATCAGTTTAGTGAGAACTGAATTCTGGAGAAAGAAAGATCACCTATTAGATTTAAGTGACCAGAAGATGTTGTCAACAAAAGGAAATAAATTGAAAACATCATCAGACAGATGAAAGGCTGTTATGCAGGGGAGAGAAATTTCTAATATGAGGATTAGAATATACTTAAAATCCATTTGACACCTTCTTTCCCAAACCACATTCTCACTATCAATTGCTCTGTTTCATGTGGTTTTGATGTATACTGGTCATTCTTATATTACCGTAAGCACGATCTTACTCATTTTAAGCAAAGAACCCAGTCCCGAGTTAATTATCCTACACCCTGGCAGGTCTGCAGGCACTTTGTGGCCCTTACATGGTAACGTGCACTGTGTTCAGTAATACCACCCCAGTCATTAGGTAGCTGGGGGGCACTGACAGTTTTCCATAGGCATCAGAAGCATGCACGTGGTTATTGCAGAGGTTTAACTCCACAGTCCTGCATGGCTCTAAAATCCATGAAAAGGATGAAAAACAGTTGAATAGAGATTAAACATCTGCGCGCTATCCAAGTGTGCCTTGTCTCAAGTGCAGCTGGATATCTTGGAAAAGACTCAGTGGATGGGCTAGGCTAACGTGAAATATTTTAGTACTAAGTCTCTCAGAAGTGGTCTGATTGCTTGAATGACTGTTTCTTGTCCTACTACACTATTTAGGAACTGCATGGGATAAGTTAGCAAGTCACCTGCTTTCCCTGACAACAAAACACAGAACAGTTTACTGGTACTACCAATACTAGACAGGAAAAGATTTTTAACAATCTGCAGTGCACCTGGAAACCTAACACAGGGCTTCATGTCTACTGCCAGTAGACTTCAGTTAGAGAAAACTGAAGTTATATTTGCTAGCCCTATAAGACAAGCTGTCACTTTGTCAAATGATTTCTTACTAAACCTCACTGCAAGCATAAAGCATTAACATAATTCATTAGAAAAATTAGAATGCATCCGTGTTGTCTTCTAATTGGATTATTCCTTACACTAGTAATTGCATCAGACAAGAAAAGAATAACAACTTCAGATTTCTATAATCATCTGTAGAGTACGTGAGAGAAGAATGATCAATAATGCTAATCTACTGGAACACAAATTCCCAGAAAGAGATATTTTCTCATGAGTTATTTTTTAAATAATCAGCGTTATTTCTCAAAGTCTATGTTACTCCCATGCGTACTTAAAAAAGCATAAACACAAGGGAGCAGACACTGAAATAATCAGAAACATTGAATGATAACTGTACTTGGAGGGCTTCTGGGCAAAAGGCACATTACCATCTTCTCCCACTGGCTACAGACGTGGTAGTGAGAGCTATCATTACATTATCTTTATACAGACAAAGGGAAGAAAGTGGTGCAGATCAGCCCTCCTCCCCCATACTTCCAATAGCAGAGATGTTCCAAAACATCTGATTACTTCTAATATCTAAAAAGAGTATCTTTCAAATCATTTTCTCAGTGGCAATACCATCAACTGTAACAGAAAACTTTTCACCCACACAGGCTTTTTTTAACCATTGCCAAACTTCTCGGAACTTTGTTAGCACTCTGCATTGACTATGTCAATCAAAGTTGTCCTCAGCTTTAAGAACCATTAAATATTTTACAGCTAGGAAAAAAAAATAGCATGAAGGAAAGCAGGGGAGGATGCAAAACCAAAGAATGAAATCCAGCAAAAATATGAATACAAACAGAAGTAAAAACTCCAAAAGCAGAGCACAAAAAGATACCATCTGATTTCTCCACATTAATGGAAGTAGCCCTGCAGCTGGAGGACATCTCATAGAGCAAGAAGGCAGAGCAGTGTCAACTTTTATTATACTCCTGGTCCATCCTTTTCCTACCAACGTGAAACCTGTACGCAAATTGTAACATCATTGTTGGTTATTTAATTTAACATTAAGAACTACAAAGCACGTTAAGCACACCATTTTTCAGGATTGTACTCGAGAAACAGGTAACACATGAACTATTACATCTGCTACATTCCATCCTTCCAGCTGTCCCATTCACTCCAAGAGGGGAATACTCCAAATCTTTAACAGTTTTTCACTATAAAGGATCCTACTTTTTTTTTTTTCCTGTATTTCTGCAAAATCCTTGGGGAGGTCTTACAGTCCACTTTCACATTTCACCCACTTAACTATTAGCTTTGGGTGAGAAGAATTGAGAGGCAAAATGGTTTGTAGCACTTTACCTCAAGGTAGTCTCTGGACATTACTGAAATCCAGAGCCTTTAAAAAGCCATCACCCCAGTAAATACCATAATAGCCAACGAGAAACCACGCATGAGAAGAACCCAGGTTCTAATGAGGGCACACTAATTAATAAAATTCAGATCATGTAAAATAAGGAATGGGAAATAACACTGGACCAGGGAAAAGCAAACTCATGGCCAAAAAGCTAATGAAGCAAACCAGAGGAATACCAGATTTAAAACTGGAACTTTGAAGAAGAGGAAAAAGCTTACTGAACTTTGGTAATTTACGTAAGTTTAAAAGTAAAAATAAAGGTAGGGAAGAGACTGGAGAAAGTGAACAGATGAAGGTAATTACTAAGCATTTTAGTGGACTTCAGCTTGGGTTGATTTCATTACACCTCTGTATGGGATTCTAGAATTTATGGTAACGGATAACACAACAGAAAGTTCTGCAACCCCTCCTAAGACTTCTACTTTATCTAAACTGAAGATAAAGCCTGTAGACCATTTGAACAGTAGACAGTATTTTAATAGTTTTCTTAAATTGTCCATCTTAGGAAGAGGGGTTTTTTTCTGAAGATTAAACACTTCCAGTTTATTTCCCCCAAGAAGTGTTTTGTACCTTGATTAATGGGAATTAAATCCACACTGACTGACAATTTCTAGACAGACACCTTCCCCAGCAGAATCTAGGGTCAATATACTTCATTCCCATTATCTCTTCTTATATATCTGTTCTAGGATCTTCTACAGAGTTTTGCAAATCTCAGACCTTTCACCACAGTTGTACTTTTCCAGTTAAGATAATGAAGTTGTCCAAAGGCAAGAGCTCTTTGAGCAACTTGAAGCATATTAGCCTTGTCCAACCTAAACCAAAAACTTCATGGAAATACATAATTCATACCATACACTTCCATGCTTGTCCTTCCTTTTAGGGTGATCATATCTCAATCTAAATTACATTAGAATTTTTTTTCATATAAACCCAGAAATTCAAAAACCAAATAATTTCCACACCACAACCTTTAAACAAACACTCATCTTTTACTCAGAGAAGTATCTGGAGGTCTACTTGAAATAAGGAAACAGCAGCCAGATGAAACAGCCTTCATCGTGCCCTGCTAAAACTGAAGTCTGGGCCTTTAATCTTCTGTGGCTTCCCAATAGAGTGCAAGGCTTAATCCATAGGGTTTAAAAGAAGGACATACAATCTGGGATAAGCCTGAATTCATCTGAAATCTTCACCTGGCACTCAGCTGTTCATTTGTGCCATTTATAATTAGAAATGAGAAAGAACATATGCAAGTGATAAATGCAGCACAAAACCTCAAATTTCCCCTCCTCACAACACAAAGCTCTCAAGTTTGCATAACAGACCTTCTAGTGGGAAGGAGGCCAACATTTAAGTGTGATGCTTTAACCCCAACAGCAACTAAGCCCCACACAGCTGTTCATGCCCCACATGTTAGGATGAGGGAGAGAATTGGAAGTGAGAAAACTCACAGGCTGAGATCAAGACAGTTTAATAGGTAAAGCAAAAGCCAGAGGCACACGCAAGCAAAGCAGGGAATTCATTCACCACTTCCCATGGGCGGGCAGGTGCTCAGCCATCACCAGGACAGCAGGGCTCCAGCACGTGTAACGGTTACTTGGGAAGACAAATGCCACCAATCTGAACATCCCCTCCCTCCTCCTTCCCCCAGCTTTATATATTGAGCAATGACATCATATGGGATATCCCTTGGGTCAGTTGGGATCAGCTGTACTGGTGTACACGTGTAACGGTTACTTGGGAAGACAAACATCATCACTCAGAATATCCCTCCCCTTCCTCCTCCTTCCCCAGCTTTACATGCTGAGCATGACGCCATATGGTGTGGGACATCCCTTGGGTCAGCTGTCCCGGCTGTGTCCCCTCCCGACCCCTTGTGCCCCCCCAGCCTCCTCGCTGCTGGGGGGGTGAGGAGCAGAGAAGCCCTTGGCGCTCTGTAAGCGCTGCCCAGCAGTAATGAAAACATCGGTGTGTTACCAACGCTGTGTCCAGCACAAAGCCAAAGCACAGCCCGTACCAGCTACTGTGAAGAAAGTTAACTCTACCCCAGCCAAAACCAGCACAATAAGATACGTGCTTACATGAACACAACACACATTTCCCTCCCCACTGTGGGGTTAACCACTGGATCCACACAACTTGTAAGGCCCAGAGTTTAAGATGCTCCCTTCCCTCCAGGGCCACAGGGAATATAGGGCCTGATTACTGATCATGAAAATAGAGAGGTAAGATCTAATCTATCCTGAAGTTTCAAAAGCTGAAAATATTGTTATTTTTGAGGCAGAGTAACTAAGGAAAGCTCAGATCAGAAAGTGGTCCCTAAACCAATGTGTTATCTTAAAAGTAAAATTATCATTTTATGTTATAAAAAATAAATGCCCTTAGCAGCCCTCATTATCATTTCAGCAATGAATATCTGGATAAAAATATGCAGCAGTTTTTTCAGTGCTCACTCTGGAACAACTGCAGCTGTTAAACTCAAGTAGAAAATTCAGCCTTTCACATTCTTTACTTTCAAGGATACCTCAGACAAGCCAAGACCTGACTTATCTATTGATAGCTCTGCCAGCTTCCCTAAATGGACTGCAAATAATTTTCTGAAAGCTTTGTAAAAGTCTAGGCACTTTTCAATGCAGTAAAAAGACAACAATCTTGAATTTCTTTTCCATCAGACATTTCCACATCAGTGAAACCGTGCTGCACTAGGCAAATAGGAGATGATACTGTACAAGTGATTGCACCTATCTTCAGTAAAGAAGATACTGAGAATAAGTTTTTCTAAGAGTCGTCCCAAGTCTAAAGTCCTTTTATCTTCTTGGGAGTTTAGAGTTTGTTTAGGGTGTTTATATGGTTTTTGAGGGGGTTACAGGGACAGGGGGAGAAAGGAGAAAGAGGAGTTACACACCTTTCAGAATGCAACAACAAAAAATCACAGCTAATTGCATCCTATGCATTTAACAGACACTAAATTCAAGATGTAAAATAGCTGTAAAGAGATACTTACCATTTAGAAAACAGACCTAAATCTAATCCTAACAGACTTTTCCCAGCCCACTAACAGGAAGGCACCCTAGAGTGAGCCAACATGGTTAACTGCTGATGGAGAGTTCACATTTTATGAATCCAATGGATTTGTAACTGAAGCAAACAACATTACTATAACTAGGAATTCACATCTGAAAAAAGGGGAAAAAAAAAAAAGAAAAAAAAAAAAAAGATTTACAATGGTGCGCTCCACTGCAACTGCAGGAGAGATCTAAGTTTTATAGCAGTTAACTGGCAGTAGAACAAACCCACAAAGAACATGAATGACCTGAAGGTACAGAATTACACAAGTGAGACCACAAAGACACAAACATATACAAAGGAACAAAAGAAATATGTGAAGCCAAACAAAAAAAAATAACAGTCCACATAGAAAGACAGCATTGCTACCAGAGCCAAGTGGCACCAAATTCTCTTGAAGCTGTGTTGTTCTTGTCTCCACCACCTAATCAAAAAGTACAGGAATTTCCAGTTGGAGTACAAGTTGAAGTAAAACGAAATTCACTTGACAAAACCTTATTTTTTTAAAAAATACCCAAGGAATTTGGAGATTCTCGCCACATCACCTATTTCCCATTGTTTTTGTGCAAAGCTTCCCATTGAAAACTCACCCACAGGAATTTCACACAGTCTCACACAGAAACAAATTTGCCACAACAAAACTAAAGTAAACACTAAAAATGAGGAGATTTTCCAAATCTATACATCGGAATATCAAGGTGCAATTTGGAGACAAAGAAATTTGGAGAAATTTGTTGCATAGATTTTCATTAAGGATTAGCTTTAAGTATTGTAAGTTTGTAAAGTCAGTATATTCCTATAAGCCTGTTAACAAACCACAGATATAGATATGCTACCATTTGGTGTGTTCATACATTATTTATAAAGTAGCTTTAAAACTCCACAATAAAAGCTACAACCAATAATCTCAATGAAGCAGCTGTCATCAGCAGTCTGCAGGAAGTCTGAGAAAACAGGCAGTAGCATCGAATCTTTAAGAACTCTCCTCTACCACCTTCCACAATTATCTTCAATATAAATTATAGTCTCCTCAGTGACTGCTTCAAGTTGTGCTTTTTTTTTTTTCTTCCTTTTCTGATTTTTTTTCCCTTTTAATTCCTTTAATTAATGACACAAAACAAAGATACAGTTTTTCCAAAAATAGAGGGGGGGGGGGGGAAATCACCAAGTACTTAATGCTTTTGTTTAAGAGCATCCCTGGAGAGATTTGCTTCCTGAACTGCCCCTTTCACAGCAGAAAGTTTGACTCATGCTACAGATAACTCTGAGGTTTGAAATTGCTTAGAAAAAAAAACACAAAACAAAAACAAAAAAAACCATGAAAAAAACTTCGTTTAGTTTACACTTCACAGAAAATTCCTTTCCAGACCTTATTCAGCAGGCATAATTTTATCATGTAGTCACTAGATTGAGATTCATGTTACCCGAGTTCAGCACTTTGCTTTGTCACAGACTTCAAGACTAATTTTTCCACACAACACTTGATCTTTTTGTGGCTGTAATGAGGGCCAGTTCACTAATGTCTATGGAGCATTCAGATGTCAAGAGTAGAAAAGGAGGAAAAAGGCAAACACAGGGATATCCCCAGTTCACTAGCATCTGGAGGCTTTCCAGCCGTTCGCAAACTCAGAACATTATTGCAGTCCAAACAAGCAGCTGCTATTTTTCAGAACGAAAATAACATGTTAAGTACAAATTTACATCAATGCCTGCAACCCTAGAGGATTTAAAAAATAAGGTTTGAATGCACACCAGAACTTACAGGGCTTTGAACATGAAAAGGCCTAAAATAACCTCTTCCCTCCACAAATACCAATGTAAAAACAAACAATCTAAGAAATATGTATCTGTGTTATTATTTGCAATATCAAAGACACACAAAACCCCATAAAAAACATTCAAATATTTTTTTCAGCTACTGAAGGGTGATTGTTTTATTTCAATGCATCAAAAACTGAATTTTAATATTTCACTTATCTAAAATAAGTTTTATAGATGAAAGAAAATAATCCTTCAGTTACACAGATTCTCTGAAAAAGATTTGCTGGTGTTAGTTGTGTAGGTCACAGACAAAAGAGAAGGACAAATTTTAACTGAATCAAATTTCTGTGTGCATGTTTAAACTTGTCATTGCTGAGAATCAGTTATAGGAACAGTAAGCTTCTTGTATTTGTAAAAGTACATTAAATTAATAAGAACACTGAAAAATATTCTCATATTATGGACATTATATCATGCATTTTTTAAAAAGGAGCATCTATTGCAAGTACAAGATATTAAGGACTGACATGAAGGCCACTGTTTATTTATTTAACCATTATAACAACGGTTGGCATTTACATGCAGCAAAAAGGAACAGTGAGCAAAAAGCACTATTATCACCTACTACGGAAACCCACATTTACACACAGAAAAGGCATTCTATTCAGCTGCCTGAACTACATTAGCATCACCTATTTGCATCACTTCTTTTGGAAACAGATTCAGAAATGTCCAGTAGTAAGATAATGTTGAATTGGCACTTTGACCATCTGGAGCAGAAGTTAATTCTTTGTTGTATTTTAACCTTATGTAAACATGTAGTTAAAGAGAAAAGCAGATTGATTTAGCTCTTTGTACCAGGTAAACTTGTGAACCAATTTTCCTCTTAATAAATACCCCACACAGAGACAAATTTGCCACAACAAAACTAAAACGAACACTAAAAAAGAGGAAATTTTCCAAATCTATCTTAACGGTCAAAGCAACAGATCTGATCTTGACAGTCCTTATAGATATAAATGATATACATAGATAGCCACTAAAAACAGGATTTACTTTTCAGGATCCTTCACAAATGTATTTTCCCCCATCAACCCAGAAGTACCATAGTTTCCCACTAGTTACCACATCCATTTGCTGCACAGACAAGAGGTTTCTGGCTTGTTTCTCAATGTATGGAAAGGGTTGCAACCCCTCACATCCCTCCACATCAGCTAAAGCCACCACTCTTCCTCACAACAGGCTGCAGCAGTGGCAATCAACCTTCCAAGCTACACTACTTTCATCTGGCTATTTCCACACCACATATGTCCCAGTAATCCTACTCCAGGTAGCAGGGACCAGACACATCACACTAGCTCTGCACACAGGCAGCACAGAACTGGCCAACTTTATGTGTTAGGTCCCTCCTCTGGGTCTCACTTGTTACACACTTGTTCCTTTGTAGTGTGGCTTACCTCCCCGGATAAGAAACAATACGTTTCCTACATTACAAACCAAAGGTCAACACACAACAAGTTATCAAGATATTTCAGAAGTCTACATTGCCTGTGAGCAAAAGAATGAAAAAGAGAACACTGAAAGCTTGTTCCCAAGGCAGGCGTCCTGTAAAGGACTGAGCTCCTTCAGCAGTAGCACAGTGTATAAAAGGGGTCATTTAAAAACAAAAAGAAATTGCATTACTGGCAAAGCCATGATGAGACACATTAAACATGGATCATAATAATTAAAATACAGAAGAAAAATCTGTAAGTTACTCAACTCCTAGCTAGTTTTAGATGAAAATGAAATCCTGTGCGTAGCAAGTCAGCATGATCTGGTGTTACACATTTTCAAACTATTTAATGAACCTTTTCATTGCTGTTATTTGTAGTTTGAAGAATAATTTACAAAGAAAGAAGTGTTTTAAAGCATGATATTTAGCCAAAAAAGACTTAAAGCCTGGCAATAACTCTGAACTCCTTGCACGTCCATCACATCTGTCATCCCAAAGATGAGTAGAAGCAGAGATCATATGTCAAGCAAAGATGAGATGGGACAAGATGCCCAGTCTGGGGAAGAGGGAGAGGAAGCAAGGGGGAATGGATTAAATTAGTTCACTTAGCAATTTCTATGAAAAAATTAAGTACTGCAGGTTGGAGTAGTAGCTGATTTTTAGTAACTGGATTCTACACAATATATTGCAAACAGTTCAAATTTCCTGTTGGGTTTTTTGTATGGTTTTTTAATATAGAAACTTTAGCATTATTAGTAATAACAGCAGCACTGCTAAAGCACCACCTTACTCTTAGGATAAAAATACTTTGCACTAATATTGAACAAAGGGGAAATACAGATCCTACAGTCCACGTATGCAAACTAATGAACTAGGAGAACAGATAGGTAATAAGTGGTAGATATTTTAAGTCTTCTACCTGAACTGGCTCTCTGAAACCAACAGAAGGCCAGGATATCAACTCAGAATCTCTCCTGAAGGAGATCCAAAGGGCTTTCCTTAGGGAGGAGCTCCATTCCATCCCAAAACTGAAGAAAGCCAAAACCACTCTCAGAACAGCTGAGGCTCCTCAGACACAAACGCAGAATTAGAAAGTCTAAACATGGAAACTCATGATTTTGCTCTCTGCAAAAAACACACAGCATTTTATTGGTTTTTGCATGTTTGAATATTTTTCAACTGTTCTACTTGTTCAGCATGCCTACTGTATCTTCTGTGGGAATAACACAGAATGTAAACGTGCTTGTAATGTAATGCTAGACACTTCTAATTCCTACCAGTCTGGTTCTCCATTAATCTTCACCTACATCTTATGCATCGGCAACTGTAAACAAACTGAGATTTCACAGAAATCTGATAACTACATCTTTTAAGTGTTTTGATGCCATGCAAGCTTAAAGCAATGTCTAATCAGTTTTTCTAAGAAGGAATAATAATCTGTGAACCAGTGCAAGACCTACAGTGGTGTGGTTGGAAAGGAAAATGTTGACATTGACTTAAGTATTTTAATAACCTCTACTAAGTAACTGGCATTTTGCACCAAGATCTGCAAAAGTAAGGATCAGACACTAAAAAGAAACAATACATGACATCTTAATGTGAGAGGAATCTTATCTGAATCTTAAAACATTTCATGCATGAATTTACTGCTAGAAATTTGGAAGCCTGTATGAGCCAGTTCCCCTAGATCACTGTGACACCTGTAACACTATATGATATACAACATCATTAAATACACAAATGTCTAAGCCATATATCTGAATTTCTACACCATAAAGCGCAGTGTGCTCAAATAATTTGAAAAAAGTATATGCCTGACAATTCTGTAAAGCTAACCCGGTTGCCATGCATTCCTAAAACAAGCACAAAACCTTAAAAAAAGGAAAGCTACCTTTCAGAATTTCTCAGTCAAGTTGGTAAGAAGGAAACATGCTATTATTAAGATGAGACAAAAATGTTTTACCCATTTGCCATGGAAGTATCCACTCCCTTAAAACACTGACAGATGTTCAGTGAAATGTTACACCATCTATGCCATTTGCTATAGTCTGCTGTCAAGATCTTCAGCAAACTTATTACCTCCTCTGGCAGTTCTGCTGTTGCACTGAAAGCTTATCTGAACAGCACTTAACATCTTGTTCTGCAGTACGGCTGGGTAATGTAAGGCCAACACTGCAGCCTTCGTTTTCTGTTTCCCTGCCCTTATTAGGATCTCAATCCAAATATTTCAAAGATAATTATTACATCATGGCTTTCAAGCAGACATACAAGTACCTATACAAACAGATTTTACACAAATCATTTTACAAGTCTATGGCTGGTAAGCTTAAACCAGCCCAGTAGTCACAGTTGAAGTGTGCTTGGAGATGATGTAGTTTTTCTCCCTTTTTCTTGGAACACAACGGCAGAAGGTCTTAGTATTCCTCAAGCTCTTGAGGATCCTGTCACAAACACGATCTTGAACTCCAGAACTTTGGAGCAAATGCAAAATTATCCTAAGATATTTTCAAAACTTCCCAACATCCACAACATACGTTAGGCGTAAATGTATTATTCTAGGAATAATACATATAGGCTTGGCAGAGCCAAGCTGAATAAGAATGAAATAGCAAACATTGTAGAAGGAGAAAGCTTTTAGACATCTTCTCAAAATTATTCAAATTAGACGTTGCTGAGTGTTTCTAAATATTTCTTAACCTTTATGACCAAAGCCTTTTCTCTCAGCTACCCTCTTTTACCTTAAATGTTTCTTGTTTTTTTTTAAAGCTGTGATACAAGAATGAGTAGGCTTAGAAGTCTAGCTTAAGAAAGAACACAGGGAATTGAGCTGAACCTTAGTTTTGTCTAGAATTCAAAGTTGATGTTCAGGCAAGATATATAAACTGTATATACATAAAACAAGGTCCGCACTGGCCCAACTACATCAGTTATGAGAAACGAGGTGCAACCACTGACCACACTTCTAAGCTCAGCAAGAATTTTTACGAGGAAGATTGTCTTTTCACAAACAGCACACTCTACAGGTAACGGACAGAATAAACTGTAGCAGCAACAGTACAGTTGTTAGTTGCATTTATCTTAAGGGTGCTATTGCAGCAAACTTTGCCTTATCCAGACCCACCAACAGAACGGCAAACAATTCAAGAGTTTTCTAAGTTGAAACATGTTAATTAGTGATGTAGTATTAACTTGATCCTATCCATAAAAGCCATAGAATAGTTACTTTTTACTGACATAAATCAGCAATACAGGATAGTAAATCCTAGGGAAGAATAATTATGCCAACATAAGAATATTCAGTGGTGTAGCTGCATTCAGAAGAATCAAAGAAAGCATTTTCCTAATATAAATATGCTGTCATAAGAAAAGCAGAAGAAAAGTAGTAAAAATGTGCATTTCAATACAGCAGAAGCAATACCCACATTTAACAAGATTCTTCAAGTTTCTCAAGGGAGTTGTTTATTTGTAACACAAAACTCTATCATTTCTTGTTTCCATTATGTCATGTGTCATTTGTCTTTCTGAAAGAAATCTGTTATCAATATCTATTTTACTGTTCAGTAAATTTTCATTACATATGCCATTATGTCTACATTCTGTTATTTCCCTGGTAAACTTGCCACTTTTTATATTTTCTAAACAGTGATATGTATTTAAATTCACACACAAAAAAAAAGAATCCCATAAGTGGAAATCCTTGTCTAGGCAGCCTTCTTACCAACAACTAGCATTTCTTTTATTTAAGGATAAATAAATTATTTGCAAAAAAAATTATGTCTACAGTGGACTGACGATTTAGTTTCTTTGGAAAAACACTCACAGGTTTGTTTGTTTTACTTTAAAAGATGATAAAAGTTTTTAGCCCAGGGCCTGGCGATGGAAATCAGCCAAAACCTTTCAACCTGGAATCACTTACAGGCCTTCACCCAAAGCACCGAAATCAATTTACCAAACAGGATTTTAACATATCTGCAGTCACAGGCAGAGTACAGAAAGTATTTCTATCCATTATAAAAAACCAATCCTCCAAGCCAGCAAACTTATGTCATACATAAAACCACTGCATTAAAATTCAGAGGTGTATCTTACTTAGGCCTTTAGAATACCGCTGATCTCTGAGCTTCAGATAGCTTTTCTCGTGCACACATTTCACATTGTTTCAGATGACAGAAGCAGTTTGAATTTCTTTAATTATTGGTCTGCTTTTCAAATCCCTATAGTGACATTGTTTCAAGCTGATGCTGTAAATTTAGAATTGAAAACCACTTCTGAAATAGTCACACCAGTGCACCATTTCTTCTTTGGTCTAGAGGAATCATGCCATTGTATTGTGGAACAAGACAGAACAGCACAAAAATGTTGTATAGACACATATTTTTCAACACTAATCAAAAGTTACCCATCTCAAAAAAAGCCTTAAGACAAGCATGTTAGAATGGCTTATTAGTATACAATTCTAAGTTTATTACTAATATTTTTAATGTCTTTTGTTCTTTTGAAGCACCACTTCAGAATTCTTTTTTTCAAACACGACCACCACCACCCAAATGATAAAATTCATCATATCCTTACTGATGGCCTCTTGAGGGGAACTTATTTTTAAAATAAATACATATGGAAGTCAATCTTTACATAATATAAATAAAACTAGTCTAAGTAACACTGCCTTCTAATTTATCTTCCCAACACCATAGGTCTACCACTCCTGCCAGTGACATTCCTGTTTCCTGTGTTGTTATATCAAAGTGAAGAGAATCTCTTTTTGGAGTGATTCTGATGAAGGCATTCTAAGGGGGCACTAAAGTCAGGAATAAGTAGTTTCTACAGTTTTGAAGAATGTTTCAGATCAACACACATTTATGAGTGATCAGATTTCAGGATAATATTTGCATTTACATGTTAAAGTGTGTCAAGGCTTTTGTCTTGCTTGTCTATACACCGAATGACTGTAGGTGTCAAATTTACTTACATTTTCTGATCCTGTTTAAGTACAGGATCTTGAAAAAACACGTATTTTGTTCCTGTTGAAAAAAGTAGTGGTGTTAACACCTCCCCCCCCCTACCTCCCCATCTTCGTAATTCTATATAAAATAAGACAAGTAGAAAGAGTGACAAAAAGAAAAGGAACTATTCCTCCAAGGAAGTGCTTTAATGAAATAGAAAAAGACATAAATATCTCTGGATGCCTTGTGTGGAACATGGGAAGTCACATGAAGAAAAAATAGAAGGAACTTGAAAGCTTAGTAAAGCATTCTGTGCCCTGTCAGAAAAGGCTGCTAAATAAAAGAAAAAAGTTACTGCCTTAAGGGAAACCTGCATTTTCTTTGCTGTTTTCTGTTTTCCATCAGGCTTTCCTGCTACAGTGACACTTTTTAGCAAGACAGTGTCAACAGGCTTCAATGTATGGAGAACGAGCATACAACAATGTAACGTATCCAGGCTGTCAGATGGAGTATGTAAATTGGTTTAAATTAATTGGCAAAAGCTATCTGTACACATATAGTAAACTTCTACTTAGATGCTAATAAACCCTTATCACCAATTAAGAACATATATTCCATTTTAACCACTACCAGACTCTTCAGGTGCTCATTCAGATCAAGACAGATAGTAAGAATCACTGAAATCACTCTTACAGTAAATAAAGAATGGTTATGCTTTAGGCAAAACGCCACTCAAAATATTCCAAACTGGACTTAATATCACAGTAAGGAGGCCAGAGGTGGTGTTGGGGAGCATGAACAATAGATATCCTGCTGGGGATATACACCAAAGGACTCAGAAATACGTACAACCACAGCAGAAGTTCATACCAATAGTGGTTTGAGTCAGAGTCCATTGAAATCAATGGAATGAAAAATCTAGCCTGAATGTCAGATACTGAGAAATTGCTCACAACTTAAATGGTATAATTTCAGGTACAACTGCAAGTTTAAGAAGAAATGATAACAAGAACGTATGTCTTTTATTTCTTCCTGAAATATCTCAAGGGCAAGTGTCAAGACAATGAGGCCAGGCTCCCTTCAGTAGTGCCCAGGAAGAAGACAAGGGGCAATGTGTACAGACTGTAACACAGGGAGTTCCATCTGAATATGAAGAAAACTACCTTAGAGTGACAGAGCACTGGAACAGGCTGCCCGAGAGGCTGCGGAGTCTCCTCCTCTGGAGGCTTTCAAAACCCACCTGGACATGATGCTGTGCAACCTCTTCTAGGAGAACCTGTTTTAGCAGGGAGGTGGACTAGATCTCCAGTGATCCCTTCCAAACCTGACCTTTCTGTGATTCTTTGAAATTATTTTTCACATATTTTTCAAGTTATCCAATAAAATGAAGATTAATTCATAGCAATCGTTTATGGTTTTGCAAGTTTCTTTTTTGTGTCTCTGGTTGTTAGTCAACTCTGCAAGTGCCATAAGAAAACCCCCTGCAACCTGTTAGTATCTGCAGTCAACAACTATTAGATCTGCTAATGATCTTATTTCAGTGAAAGTAGGCAAAATTAATAATTCAATTAGCAAACTAGGTTGCACTCAATCACTTTGCTGCTGTTTGACTTGAACTATGAAACAGGGAAACAGATTTATCTGTGAAAATTAACAGGTATCCTGTGTTACACATTTTTTCATGCAGTTATGCAGTGACAATAAGCAACTCTCCAAATTCCACCTGAAGAAGCAAGGACAAAAGGCGATAGGTACAAACCTATTTCCTTACATTCTGATCAGGTAAGGAAAGATTTTTTTCACAAGAACAATTAAGTACTGCAACAGGTAGCCCAGAGGGGCTGTAGAATTTCTCACCCTCAGAGATTTTCAGAGTTAAACTGGAAAAGCTCCTGACAATCTGTTTTAGTTTTAACTTTGAGCAGGCAGTTCATCTAGACTTCCACTATCCTCCGATTTCAAAAAATAACAGTGGGTTCTACTTGAGAACCACAGATTCTGGAAAGCCACTGCATCATAACTATGATGGTCATAATTAGTCTAAAATGGTTACTGTAGTAAGAGTTCAACAGAAAAAATCTGGATAGTGAGGAAAACTGTGACAAAAGTAGCAACGTAAAAGATCTACTTAGAAAGCACTATCGAGAAAGACAATAATGCAAAAATGCAAGTAGAGAAATTAAGCAACAGCAGAAAGCCCAAAATGCTTAGGATGCAGAAGAGCAAGTAGTAACAAAGCTGTAAATACAGCAAACCAGAAATTAATATAAAGAATTTAGACGTTTGAATTTGACACAAGGAGAAAAGGAAAATCAGCAAGGGAACAGAGAGTAACGATATAATGAAAATAGTGGGTGAGGTAGCTGCACTGGCATCAGGGCAACAGCAAAGGAAGTTAAAGCTTTTATCTCACAGTGCAAGATTAGGAAGGTCTTAAGTGCTTTGGCACAGTCACAAGAGAGACATGGAAGAGTTACTATCAGTCCATCTTTTCCTGAATAGCACTGGTGCAACTGAACTAACTGTATCTGAAAGAAAAATAAGTCAGTCAATGAAAAGAATATGCTTGAAACTATTTCACTATAATGATCAAAGTATGATAGAAACAAGAGAATGGCAGTTCTAAAAAGAAAAAAAATATATCTATATTTGATCTAGCCCAGGCTTCCTTTGTGTCAGCGCTTTAAATAACACAGCAAAGGTGCTGACAATAGTTCTGTTCACATTACTGTGAAAGCTACTAAAATTGAATGAGGTTTTAAAGACTGCTTATATTTAACTGATGGCCTGAATTGCAAACCAAAAAACAAGATGCTATCCCACCATATCCCAATTTTCAGTGTATTTGGCCTATGTAGAAACAAAGCAAACTAAATGGAAAAGCAAAGTCATTCTTTAAGTGAGAGAAGGAAAAACCCACCAGTAATTCCCAATCTTGCTAAGTTTCTAGCTCAAAAAGCTTTTCAGAATATTCCCCATTTACTATCAGCGCAATTAAACTGCAGCTATTAAGACCTCAAGCACTTTATCTTCTTCATAAATACTGAAGTTCCTTTACTATGTTATGGTGCTATCTATATTACCACAATTGTTTTATAAAAGCAGGGAGCTGCTGAAAATATCATTCATGACAAAATTATCATTAAAGTGTTTAAAGAATCATCGGCATAAGAATTATTTATTCATTTAATCAGAGAGAAAACAGTAATAGTAAATAGAATATCCAGCAGACTAAAAATACTGAATTGTGTTAACAGTTGCATGTAATCAACTCTTGCAGCTTTCTGGACAGAACTTGTTTCTGTTCCACTTAGCTTTACTTGTACTCACTGTACTGGAAATTATGGCTCCCATTACTCCTGCTGAATTATGGACATGGTCCAGAGGGCCTGAGAACTGTCTCACAAGTCTAGGTCTCACCTCAAAGTATAAAAAACAACTGGTCCAAGAGGTAGAAGATCCTCACTGTGTGATAAACATCCTCAGCATCATGGTTTAACTCCAGCCAGCAACACAGCCCCACACAGATGCTCACTCACTCCCCCCACATCAGGATGAGGAAGAGAATCAGAAGACTAAAAGTGAGAAAACTCGTGGGTTGAGATCAAGACAATTTAATAGGCAAAGCAAAAGCTGGGCACATAAGCAAAGCAAGAAAACAAAGCAAGGAATTAATTCACCACTTCCCACCAGCAGGCTGGTGTTCAGCATTGCCAGGAAAGCAGGGCTGCAGCACGTGACAGTTATGTGGGAAGACAAACGGCATCATTCTGAACATCCCCTGCTTCTGCCTTTTTCCCTCAGCCTTATATGACATTGTATGGTATGGAATATCCCTTTGGCTAGTTCAGCTCAGCTGTCCTGGCTGTGACCCCTCCTAATTTCTTATGCCCCTCCAGCCCTCTCACTGGCAAGGTCTAAGAAATTAAAAAGTCCTCGACTTAATATAAACATTACACAGCAACAACTGAAAACATGAGTGTGTTATCAACATTATTCTCACACCAAACCCAAAACACAGCACTGCATAAACTACTAAGAAGAAAATTAACTCTATTCAAGCTGAAACCAGGACACTCAACATTTCTGTATGTGCATCAACAGCCAGAGTACCCACCCCTGTGAATAAACCCCAGTGCTGCCCCTTTCCACAGCTTCTGCCATGACTGTTCCTGCAGGGTGCATTTGTAGTACAATTTTCCACATCACAGTCAGCAACGTTGGACTGTACTTGCAATAAAAGCCTCTTCCTAACCATACATGCTTTACTACCCCTTAAAGAAGGAACAGTGCCATGGCCATCATTAAACAGCCACTTGCAAATTTCACAATTAACTTTGAAGAAACTTGCACTTTAGGTGGTATTAGGCAGCAACTTATGAATTTTACTTTTCCTTTGAAAAAAAAAACAATGGAGAAGAATTACTTAGCAGTAATATGTAAATTTAATCTTCTGCTTTAAGAAAATAATCTCCAATTGCACTACATAGTTCATACAACGTGTCAAGTACCTGTTTTATTATACCTGAAGCTATACTGGAGTTGGTTTTCTTATACAGAGAAAAAATTACAAGTTGTTGCTTTATGCTACCTTTTGGTATTCCCTTGTAAAGGGCTGAGGAATTTACACAGTGTTTCTGAACATCAACACTTTCATTGTGTAATGGAAAGTGAAACAACTTAAAGTCTACCGGTAGGTCTCATGGTATAGTGCATGATTTTGTCCCATTCTGTAAGGTCATTATTTTCCCTTCTAGAACATTTTAGTAAGTTTTGCTTTCTTCTGAACATTTAATGTGACATTTTACACTTTCTGTTGATACAATAAAACCCCTAAATACTAGAAACACTGGTATTTCTATTCAGTGTAATTAATCAGAAATCAGTTCGGAGAATAAAAAAAAATAAAACAGAAGAGCAGTGTTACAAAATGCAGTACAGTTATTGTTCTTCAGAGTTCTTAGAAGCAGTAATTAGGTAAAACTGGCACAACCACCAAATGGAGATGCTTTCTCTAAAGTAAAAGACAGACGTGTTAATTTTTAAAATGCTACACAGGACGTTGTAGTATTTCAATAAAATGCAGGCAGCTAAAACATCATAAAATAAAAAACATTAAACCCCAATTGCTTTCAATATGAAAAAAAGGAAGTCAGAGTAACAGCCAAACCCCAGTGACAGATGAACTTCTAACCAAGAAAAAAGGCACAATTTTAGCTGGTTTTCCTCTTTGAAGAAACTCCTAAGCAATATATGCTTATTATCTCAGAGTAAAGTCTATAACTTAAGAAAAGCCCACCTAGCAGTCTTATGAATAGTATACTAAAGCCACCAAAATATTTTCTCTTAACGACAAGCAGATTATAATTGACAGTGTAAGAGATTAAAGACCATTTTATTACTTCTCCATGCCACTCTGTCCTTACAATGCTGTAATTATGACTGGTCAAGTAGATCTTTAAATTGCACCCCTCTTCCAAATACTGATTATCTGTGTTCTGCAGACATCTGCAAATACATACATCAAAGCTGCCGACTTTCACAGAATGTTAACCAGAATCCATTGTTCTTATATTCTTTTTAGAGTTGAAATCCAATGCTTTAGGTCTACAAACAAGTCCACTTAGTCATTTTCTTACAAGTTATTCATGTAGAAACTATAATGTTCTGTTCTCCCTGGAAGCTTATAATACATCACATGGATAATAGCATTTGAAAAGATTAAATGAAATACAGGAAATACTGACAAAATTCAAAGTATACCCAAGTTATCACGGGAGAAATTCTTTTATTTTTTAAAGAAATATAATCTATTCGAAGAATAGATGCATGTAAGCACTGTGGAAGCATATAGCCCTCTCCACTGGGCACTGGCACTTACAAGGTACTTTTAAAAAATAAAATAATTCCATAGAAATACTTCTGTGTGGTAGAAAAATTTTACATTCAGAAATACTCGTAAACAGTAATACTTAGAATAAACAGAAGCCAAGATAAATGGAAGAATGTCTCTATTAGCTGACAGAATTGAACATGAAGCAACACTAATGAACATCAAACCAGGTATTTAAGCCTTTGAATTATATACAAACTGACCTCAGACACAAACAGTATTCAATAAAGTATTAAACACAAACTGAATTAGAATCAGCCTCATATACACGCAATAGAGCATAAATCTCTACTTAAGTCTTCTAAAACATGCAAAATACTTATGCAAATGAAGCATTGAGAGAAGAATTTCCTGAGCTGGTGAAAGAGTACAATATTCTGAGCTTTTGCACCAGCTCGTCCTCTCCTGAGGCTAGAAAGTCTTTCCTAAAAATGATGATATTCAAGAACTAGAAAGTAATTTTTTAGAGGTTGAAAAACTACCCAAGCAGTTTGGAAATTTCATTCACTGGAGGTTTTTGAGAATAAGTTCAATAATAGAAGCAATGGTCACAAATTCTATCTTGGGAGATTTCAGCTGGGCATTAAGCATGGTAGTAGATCAACATCCTTAGAAACTGAACTAAAAAAACTCCTGGTTGAATTGATCTATTGTTGGCAGTAATTACGCTTTAAGCAGATGTTTGGACTGGATGATACATAGAAGTCCCTTCCAAGCAACATGCTGCCCAGCCAGGCTATGAAATCTCCCAGCTGTGGATATTTTTTACACCTAGTGGACAAGGCTCTAAGAATCTCATTTAAAGTCAAAGTCAGCTCTACCTTGAGCAGGACTTAAGACTACGATCCAGGCATAACATAGAGTTCATTATTTGTAATCTTTGATATGCCACTGAACCTGGTTGGTCCCTGGCTAAGCTTACAAATATGCCAATTCAATACCTGCTAGCTACACAAGGTCTACAATGCCTAAGTTTTATGTGAGAGCTTCGACTTAGCATACGGAGTGACAACTTTCTGTCTGAAGTTACACAGCTTCTCACTCTCAGAGCTCAGAAAGATCTACCAATGCTCTAAAAGCCTCTATCATAGAGTACACTAAGAGTAGTAAATGTAATACTTAATATTAATTTGCTACTTCATTAGTTCATAAACAACACATAAAAAGACCACAGCAACTTTTAAAATAGCAATGATCACTTTGTAAACGCATGTAGAAATTGTAAAAATAAGATTTCACATTATTTATATCAAAAGGAGACCCAGATCCTCAGCACAGTCTTGAACTTCTTTACTTCAGAAGTCATTCTTTAAGCAAGCAGGGATTAGTAGCAATACAACAATTACTTATACTTACAAAAAACTCCACTACTTTGCCAATTACCTAAATAGACTTGCATTGCTGCCAACGTCTGAAGAGAAAATGTTCTCAGTGATCAACACCTCTGACACAGCATCTCATTGTACCATAATATAGAGCAATAATTATAATTTAATAATGCTGTCTGCAGTGCCCAGCCAGCAGCTGCAAACATAGAAAATAAGCAAGAATTTCAATACAAGCAAAATGGCAATGCTGCAATAACTAATAAAATTTCCTTTCTTTTCTGTTTCTGGTACAGTAGGCAGGGTTAATACTGAGGCCCAGAGATGAGAAAGATCATTCAAAACAGTGAATTAACTCAACAATCTGGTTGTAAGACTTTGAAAGACAGCAAGACAAATAAAAACCCTAAGCACAGAAGATTCATCCTTTCTGCCTACCTGGCTTCTTTAGATAAATCAGTTTAACACTCATGACTAAACTCATACATGTCACTTCATACACCAAGTAAACAAGAAATTGAATTAACTTCTTTTAGCACAGAAACAAAATTAGAAATACCCGGAAATCTTCCATACCCAAATAAACATTACTTAAGAGAGTTTAGAACTCACTTTGTTCAAACCCTGAAGGATTGGGAAAAATTGGTTTGAGAGCAAATTTGTTACAGAATTTGTCAGCTCCTCTCACACTCACTCCATTTAGTCCTGGACAGGTAAATTGAAGAAAAGTGAAGTGCAGAGAAAGACTGTTAGGATGATTAGATGAACAGAGGATCTCACAACTTACAGCTTCAAAGTGCAATGTAGAAGCAACTAGTTCATACACAAATTGTTTGTCAAAAGTATATTTAAATTTGCAGGGATAATCTCCAAGTTCTGCAACACCTAGTAAAGGTTATTCTTCAGGTGATCTATATGCCAAATGTAAACAACATACATTGCTGCAGTATATTTTCTGCCTTTTTTTGTCTTTCCCCCTACTCCCAAATTTTGGGGTTTTTTTCCCCTAGAGAGTACTGTGGGGAACAGTAAACGCAGCTCTTCAGAAGAAAAAAAAAGTTGAATAACCTATCTCATAATCCAGAACTAACATGTTATCATGAAAGTTTCCAGACATGTTATTTCCTCTATTAAAATCAATCTGCATTATGTTTCATTACCTTGGTTTTGCTAATGTAGTTAAGAGCACTGCTGCTGGTGGTGATAATCATTTTGCACAAAATTAATCTCCAGGGGCCTCAGAGTACTGTAGATTTAACAGAGTGAACACCTATCCCATTACGCTTAGAAGTCTTAATTTAAGCACTTAGACATAAAGACAAATTTTACTAGTGACATGTATTTAAAGTCTGGCATATTTTCAGAAATTACAAGAGAACACACTTAAGCACTGTTCTCAAGTAAGGTAAGAGCACAGAGTTTACATATGTATTTGACAGTTTTGTAAGTATTCAGAAAATCATATGGCTATGACTTGGACAGTGTAAAAGCAAACTAGTATTTATAAGTGTTTCTTTTCTCACAGAAAGTAGTTTTGAGTCATTCTTTTTTGTTCCTTCCCCCACCCCCTACCCCACCCCCCCAGCATTCAGACTCTGTCTTGGCTTCTTTGGAGGGATCTATCAATCTAATGTGTCTCTGTTACAACCCCTAGGTTCCAGCCATTACAGTAGGCAGTACTAACCTTATTGATACATGAAAGACTACAGATATGAGATACCTCTGATTTCCAAAAGAAATAGAATTGCTCCTTCCTTAGCACCCAGCACAGTTCAACTCCTTTCAGTTGTCGGTTTTTCCTGTTTCCCTTTGTTATTCTCCAAATCAGTAGAAAAATACCACTTCAGTATCCAACTATTGGTACCATGGTATTTAAACTCACCCTTGCTGCTGTAGCTAAGCACGTTCCATATTCAAATCACGAGTAGTAGTCAAGTGACTAATGTGAAAATGAAACTTCTGGTTTTCCTGTTAAAAACATAAACCTCTACTTCCATAACACACGCAGAATCTGCACTACTCATTCTTATCACTTTTATAAAGCTTTAAACATTGACTGCATTAACTAATTAATTTGATGTTAACTAATTAATCTACTGACCAAAGAAAGAGAAACCGGCACTGGGAAATTATTAGTTTGGAGGTTACATTAATTAAAAATAGTACAGTAGTGACATAATTTAATCTCATACTTCTCATGAGAGCATAGAAACACTCACAGCTGCAGCAATTTGTGATAAATCCATGGAGAAATTTCATGATGGGAGAAGAATTAATTTGTGTCACCCCTAAGAGTACAGGTTCTCACTCAGCCTATACTAAACAATATTAAAAATACACAAACTGAACAAACCAAAAGAATCTGTTGTTTCAGCTAGCATGTAATACTTGCCCTTCAATATCAAGATACAATTACTTGTATCAACAAAATTCAGGACATCGCAACAGTGGTCAGGAAAACCACAGCAATTTTTACAGTCTGTCTTTATCTGTGTGAATACACCGTATAAAGTGTAGTCACTTCCTTGACTAGTTTAATTTCATTCTTTATATTCTTCTTTAATCATGATACCTTTTAATCCAACAACTTGAATACCAGGGAATGATTTTAAAACACAGCTGAGAAAAATCTACATGTGATTAAGGGAGGTAGGAAGAGAGAGGAAGATAAACAGAGCTGGGGACAGACAAGACAGAAAAAGGCTGTCACAATACCCCGTCTCACAAATACAACTACTAATCAACAGAGCTGTAGACAGTTACCCAACTCAAAAAGAAAGATGGACGCCTGCAAGTCGTGCTTAGTACACAAGTACACTGAGCAATGTACAAAGAAGCAAACAAACAAACTGTACACACACTGTACTCATTCAGAAATATTTTAGACTGTTTTGATGCTGATGAATAAAAAGCCAGTCATCTTTTTTTTTTTTTTTTTTTTTTCTGATTAGCAGGCAAGTTCTTAAATTAACAAAGATACTGTCCTTGGACAGGAGCTCAGTTACATTAACAAAGTATTATCTGTGACCTCAGAAAGAGTCATAGCTCAAGCTATAACCCCCTGCTGAATGGGTATGAGAAAGGTTAATATTTTACATCCAGTCTCCAAAAAAAATCTTAAAGACTGTTTTATGCCACTTGGCTGCAACCACTGCTCAGAGCAGAAGCGGAGCAAACTAAGCTGCCCTGAACCTGCCAAGCACTAGGCTACTCCCAGGCTGGCTCAATGAAAAAAAGCTGCCTCTGTTGAGAAGGCAGGAGCATGGTCAGCCCTGAGCAATGGAAGAGGCAACATCAGCAGTTCCAGTTCCTGTTGGTTAGGACCAGGGGCAGAAGAATAAAACACTCCAAACATGGATTTACAGAAATAAATCACTCATCATCCTCCACGTTGTGTTTCTTCTCAGCTCACTTACCTGTCACTAGCTATTGAGTTCTTCCATAGCAGAGTACAAAGGTAAAAGAAAGCAACTCCCCAAAGAAAGAGTCCAAACATGTTTCAACCTGCAGAACTCCTTTTCCCATTTTTAGACTTGTGTTGAAACACCTTGGTGCACAACTCCAAAAATAAATAAGATTCTATGGCAAAAAACTTATTTAAATATCTGCTGTTCATATACTAGATAAAAAGACAATCAAGGCTATGCATAAAGAACCCAGCAACACACAGGGCAGTGAAGGACCACAAACAATACACCGTCAAACTCAACACCTCCCACCCAAAACCAATCACTACTTCACTTTTAAGAAACTACTACCAACTCAGAAGTCTAGAAGTTGACAGACCTCTGGGAATGCATAAAGAGAGCAACAACTAGATTTACGAAAAAAATAAGTGGCAAAGAAATATCAGAAGGAAGAGTGAGAAATGGAAGTATGAGCTACTCTAACCACAGGAGTTAGGCTTCTGCAGTAACTATTGATGTCTCCACTCAACTCTTTCCTACATAAAGCCTTCTACTAAAGTAAGGCTCTAACTATCCATGTACCTGGGATGTTTTGAACAAAGGATGAAAAAAACACAAATTGGAAGATTCTTCTGTGCCTACCTTTTAATAACACAAGTCTGACGATAGAACCTGTTTGCAACAGAGTATGCTTACAACTGAAAGTAAGAGGTGTTTTTGCAGTTTACATATATATAATCCAAATGGATTCAAATTTACTGTTGCAAGTATTACTGACAATGTAGTTGTAGCAACACCATTTTCAGCATTTGTACAATTCTGCCCAGAAGCTAAAGTAGGTGCTCACATTAAGCATGCCATCTGTAAAAGAGAGATAATATTTTGTCCCTCTTCTAGTATTATTGGCAAGGTACCTTATATGTGCAAGCAGGAACTTACACTGCATCTTATGACAACAGCCATATTCGCTAGATGGTACTGTCAAGCAAATAATAGTAATGCTAATAACTAGAAGGAACTATTAAGGTGAATCAATATAAAAAGAAATGACAATGCTTATGTAAAGCATTATTGTCTATTTATTGAAAAATTACAAGCCACAGAATACAACTGATCTGGAAACACAGCTAAATTGTTATTGATTTGCATTGAGAATTTTTCCCTTCTTCTTGACACTTCTAGAATATTTATATTACTATATATTATGGCTCATAGTGAAGATAGAATCTATTATAAATTCTACACATCTGCTGAGATATGCCATTCTGAAATTAACTGTCCTGAAACCTACGTTTGGAGCACAAGAAAGTCATTCGATTTCCCAATATTAACTCCTCTTACACCAATACCTGAATTTAAGATAATTTGCATTCTTGTTCACATTGTAGAACAAAAACCAGAGTCTCTTTCCCATGGGGTCACAAGAAACAAGCAAAACTAGTATTTTTTGAACAGTTGTTCAGAGAACAGATTCAGCTGAGAAGGCTAACGTTTAAGTGGCTGAATAAATCAGTGACTTAAATTCTAAATAAATGTATGATGTAATCAAATTTTTATTACCATTAACATTATTCCCTTTTTTATATAAGCAATTTGAGTCTGTTTTAACAAGGATTTTGGCATACGATATAGACTTCTAACATCTAGTATAGACTAACGAGCTTCTGCATAGCTACTGAGGACCCATAAGTATAGCAATGATCAATGTGAGATACACGCCAGCATCTCTGAAAATGATACCGCTCAGCGTGGGTTGTGAGTATGTAGACATGTAAATATGCAGTGATAGAAAGTTACAGTAATGAGGGCACTCTGGTGAGTGTTACATATCTCAGTTACGATGCAGGTACGAACCACTAAGAGGTTTGTTTCAAACAAAATTCACTGTGACTTAAAACCCTCAAATTATTTTTCTCCTATGCTGCTGTAATTTCCTGTTGAAATAAAAATTGTGTGATATCAAATGATATCTGAATATTTGAGACACATTATACATGCTATTTGTCTCACAGGCACTGTCGTTAGTTTTGCATTAGTTATCTTCAAAACTCGATGGTGATCTAGCAATACTGGATATAAAGACGACAACCATTATTTTGTGTGAGGGAGGTTAACATTTAAACTTCACAAACCAGCAAGCTACTTCCCAATTACTCTCCCTCAAACCTCATCACTGAACTAATGTATCATGTCTGTTGTCCTTCATTGTTCATCTCAGACTCCCTCACAAGGAACTAATCAGACAGCAACAAACCAATACCTATGCTATCTGATATCATTAATGACGCGTTTCTTTAGTATTAAGAAAAATCTATTTATCAAAGTTTCAGCTTTAGGTTTTACAGGCAGCTGTGGGTCCAGCTTCAGAAACAGAACCACACTGAAAGGGCTCAGAAAAACATTTCCTTTGATCATTAGCTGATAACCTTCCTCCTCATGTGGACAATTTTAGACTTGGACTACCATCTAGCCTTGCCATCTAATTGGTCTGTAATACTCTACCTGCTGTAAAACATTCATTCAGGAGACACCTGACTAGGAAAACACCCGATACAGTAAGAAGATGAACTAATACGTACTACACCAGCACAGAGGCCAAGGGCTAGTGCAGACAGGCCAGAATGTTGTAAGACAGAAAAATTAAATTAATATTACAGAATGGAGTACAAACTGGGTCAAAGTAAACAATGAGTCATTCAGCGGATAGTAAAGTACAATTTTCTAGGGAAAAAAATGGCAGGTAGGCTTTGCGGAGAATGTTGGTGCTTTTTTTTGTTAAATAGGTTAAAGTTGAATAGACCTTTTCTCCAAAGATAAAAGTCAAGTCATAAAAGACTACAAAATAATTATTTCTTGCACCCACTTCTGCAAACTATCAGAAGTTAAAACACATAAATAAATGAATACAATATGCTGTAAAGGTCTTAGATTTTTATCTGATACTTCACTTGATACTCAAGGAGAAAATTGTGTCTTACTTTGAAGACGCTCCTAAATTAAATTTCCTTGTACAAATTAGGAACTTTGACATTTAAAATTAATTTTAATAGGGTAATAAACTCAGGAAATTTCATAACTCCATCCATGATATGAAGCATCTCTGACCTACTGACAGCTTACACTGAATGAAAGTCATCATTAAAGTCTCACGAGGCAGCACACCAATAGCTACTTCAGAATGACTTATTTGAGTGATAATGACAAATATGAAGAAAAAACAGTTGAGGCTATTTTTAGCACTATCTTTACAAGGACTTCAAAAACAAGTCACAACATTGTGGAATTTGCATTGTACTCGCAACTGTACAGCAGGACACAATCCTTGATATTTTTCTTAAACACCAAATAGCCAAACTTTTTAAAATAATTCCATTATTTAAAAATTCTACTTTCCACCTCCTTTCTCTCAGAGTAAAACCTGAAAGTTGACACCAACTGGGCTAAGTGCTCAGAAACCAGGAAATAAATAACAAGAACATCAAAAGTTACACATTTCCACCTACCAGTTCCTTGGACCTTGACTTCTTAACAGACTTTTTTGTATAATTAATCTGTAAAACAAGAAGCACCATATTCAGTACCACTTGGCAAGTCATACAATATAAATATAAAGCTTGAATATTATTTTAAAATAAAATCAGCTATAATCTGATACTTTTAAAAATTATGTTCCTCTTATTGAACCCTAATGCTAAAATGCACTCAAAACCAAGTGCTTGCACTGCATTTCTGACTGGTTTGCTGTTACGAGACATTGATCCAAGAAGCTTTTGGGATCATCAGCACCTCAAAATCGGAACCATCACATGATAAATCGCTGCTGTTCACACAGGCTTCAGTAAGACTTATTTGTCCAGCACCTCTCAGCACTGAGCTCTCTTCCTCAGAATGCTGCCTGGCAGAGGGCTGCAAAGGTTGCCTTGATATCCATCCCACAAATACAACCTCAGAGTACAAACCAACCTTAGGTATTCAGATCCTGTATTACCGATGAAGAGATTGACATAAACTGCATTTTATACTGGCTTTTATGTGATTTTATAGATTGCATTCCTGGAGTTAACATTCTCTCCCTTTTAATGTACTACGATTTTACTCGGGATTAAACATGGGACTTTTAAAAAAAACAATTATTCTTACAGAATATTTCACAGTAAAGAACATGGAAAATATAAAGCAATACCACTGAACTGAGATAATCCAAACTGCAGTAGTAACAGAATTTTAATGGAAGATATTCCATAAATTATGCTAATTATTTTTTTTTTAAGTAATTCCTTTTTTCATTCATCTTTTCACAGTTATTTGACTGTCCATCTAATAAAAGCAATCACTCCACTCCTTTTATTGCAGTAACAATCAGTTACACCAACAGCCACAATTTAGGTTTGTATTTTTGGAGGGTTGTTTTTTATTTTGCCCTGGTCATAATCATCAATAGTTATTCTCTACAGTTAGAAGTTTTCTAAGTATGCTTTTGTTATTTACTTTTCCTAGTTTTTCTTAATGTTCCAGCAGAAAAGTCTGTCATATATATCTTTCCTATTATGAATAACTACTACCAAATGAAACACAGAAAATGTTCTATCTCTCTGATAGAAAAGGAACGTCTCCCCACTACTAAAACTGTTATTCCTAAACTCAGTAGTTATACAAGACATGTTAAAAATTGGCCCAAAGCAACCAATAATTCTGATTTCTGTGTGCCAACTGGCTATAAGAAATGAATACAATCTCTTCCTATAAATCAGGCAAATGTACAAAGAACCACCAGACTTCTTACAACAGGTAAGTACAGGAAAAGGTAAGAGAAAATGCCAAAAAATATTTATTACAAGAAATTAAAAGTTCCTCTTCTAAAAATGACTGAAGTACTTTAAATGAAGTAGGAGAGATACTATATACTAATGCAGCTTGTTTCTACTAGTATTGTAATGAAAGAAAGAGTTTATAACCAATTGTTCCATAGCCAGCCCCCATCCCTGGTGCCTACCATAGGAAGGACTCCACCTACATCCCCACTCCAGCATAAATATCAATTTGCTGCAACTCCACTGATCTGTACAAGTAATGGAAGAACATTCCTGAAACTACTAAATCTCTCAAGTGCTCACTGATAAAATGAGACAGGCTGGCAAAGATTTACTTGATTTAGAAACAATTTTCTGCTTTACCAAACTGGGTTTAAGCAAGCATTCACAATAACTAGTTTTAATGGAATGCTATAGCTTTATAACAAAATTGGAGTTTATTGCACTGTAAGATGGAAAATAGAATGCTGTTGTTTAAGACTATTAAAACTGAAATAGCAACAGTAGCCTTGGAGGGGGTAGGAAGACCACCAGCTGCACTGCTATTCATACCCTGCTAGCAAATTCATGGAAAGGCATTTGCAAATGGCTTCATAAAGAACACTTCAGCACCTTTCCAACAATAATAGCTTTACAAAAAAAAAAATAAGGGGAGGGAAGGGAGGGAGGAGGGAGAGTGCCAGAAAGTGCAGGAAAAAGAGAAAGAGGAGAAAAGATAGATAGATAGATAGAGTAGAAAATTTGAGGACTAAAATGTTCTCTACATGATGAGAACAGACTTCATTAGTAGCCCAAGTTTTCTTTGCGAAAAAGCTCAAAGCAACTGTACATTAATTATATCAAACTCTGTGCCTCGTCCAGAATATCTGTCAGTTTACCATTACTACTACCATACGAGAAGGGAAGAAAAGTACTCAATGCACAATACACACTTTGATTGTGTATAGACACAATTGATAAGACTTTTTTTTAAAGGACAGGATTTTAATTATGGAAGTGATTCAGTGCTAGTTATTGATTTACTGGTCAAATGTAAAACAGATTCACTCCTGTATGCCATAATCCAGATTATGAAAGCACATATGAAAACTAATTGCACTTGAATTACTGTGGAAGATACACAGAGTATTGTAACTTTAATTATAGTCAGAAAAATTTGGGGTTAAGACAAGAAATGGAATCAGTATTTCTGCAGGTATCAGTACAGCAGTTACTAGAACAATTGTGTTACAACATTCTTTCTTATAAACTAAAACATGACTTTAAAAAGGATTAAACAAATCAATTGTCCCCAAAACACTTCCGAATTATGGCTCTGCAGGTGATTATGAAAAGGAGTAAATTCTACATATGCAGGTTTTTGACTGAAGTTCAAGCTGTGCATGCTTCTCAATTAATCTCATCTCATAGAGATTTGATATAAAAGTCACACTCTCAAATAACTAAATTCCAGACTAAGAATCAAGACTGTCTTGCAAAAGGAACTGAAAGCCCTTACTGAGGCTTGAGAACCAGGGGTTCCCAGTGGGCCATGACACTATTTATGCTTTGACTGTCTGTTAGAAGTAACTTTCCTCCCTTCTCTCCCTAAAACAGAGGATAGGATAGGCTAAAACAGTCAAACCTACAACCAACCAGGTCATAAATAAGTTACAGAAGCTTATATAAACCAGCATTAGAAAATGAAAGGCTGCAATCCCCTGGCCAGCTGAGATATCAATGACCCTACAGACTGCCAGTTCGTACTCTCAATATTCAAATAACAACGCATCCACCAGGCTTGTCAAGACAGGAATCATTTGGGCAAAAACTGTACTGGTAACACCTGCATTAGCATCTATCATGCATCAGAATGCTTCTTTCTCTCAATTAATACACCCTCTAATTCACCTCATTAAATCTACTCTATTAATTTCACTACATATCAACAGATTCTAAGATAGCAGCAGTAGTGTGGACTCTTCAATAAAAATTGATAACTGCATGTTCCCAACTTATCTTCAAAAAAAAAAAAAAATAGGAAACACAAATAGAAACACTAACAGGGATAAAAATACAATTATGTGCGTGCACAAAAATTAGATAAGCCATACAAGCAACAGTGAGGAATTCAGCTGTCATTACACAAATAATCTAAAAGACAATACTGAAAGGCAAATGTTAAGTATCCAGACATCTTAGAATCACTAAAATAAGGATATCATGGTCTGTATAAGTAGAACATCATAAAAGATTATCTCCCACAAACAGAATAACCTTTGTGAGTTTTAATCAAATGCAATACTCTGTTCTTTTCTTCATTCTGCTATTTAGGATCACAGAGGGAAGGGAAGTTTGGAGGAAAGAGGAGAAAAAAAATTGATTTGACCTATACCAACTTCTCAAATTCATTCATTTTTGTGTCATCACCAAGCCATAAAATCCACTGGCTATTCAGCTGTAGTGGAAGGGAATCCTGCAGAAACTTGCATGTCAGATTTTCAGGGAAGAAGTACTGTTACTACCTTTTATGTCTGAGAAATTTAAACTATTGCCAGGCTAGTCAGTCTACTTGTGCAAGACTGCAAATTAAATCAGCAGCATTACTCACATGACCAGTAATTTGAAGAGGAATTAAGAAACAAAGAAATTGTGGTACCGTTACCACTGCATATCAGTTACTCCACAGTAGCTCTACACACACCCTTGGACACAGCCTGATTTTCACCATATAACCCTGTGAAAGACTGTTAAAATCCATCGTGTTATAAAATTCTGCTGGAGAAAGGGCTGCCTAAAAGCCAGTCGAGTTGCACAAAACTGCCTCAAATACAGCCTAAAAAGGCAGGGGGATGGGGAACATACACACTATTTTCTGTCAAGTTAGTTCCACAATTCATTAATGCCTCAGTGGCAGGGTTCCCACCCTCCCCACCACGTACACCATCAATTAGTACAGGGTGTTTTCATCATTATTCCCCCCATCCTCCCAAGGCTAATTTCAGCATTTTCCCCTTTGACTTCTCCCCCAACTTCTTCAAAATCACTTACATGAGCTTAAAAGAGAAACGCTATAGGGTTTTTCCTTATCTTTAAGCATACACGGCACCTGATCATCCATGTTTTGTTAAGATTTATGAAAAAGTTCTCTCATATTTATTCTGCATAAAATGCCACCCCTTGTCGTCCTCCTCCTTCTTGTACCTACTTAATGAAATTAAGTGGGTTTGAAAATTGTTCCACATTCTCACGCTTCATTATTTCACCTCTCACTCATCTTGCTAAAAGATTGCTTTATAGATGTCTTATAATCACAGTGTTTGTTGTCGGTCTTTCTACATTATCAAAGGGTAAGATTTAATAATAAAAAGAATTCTACTTTATTGCATGCCAAAGAGGCTTAATTTGCAATTAAACACCTGGTAAGCCAAAAAATATCCAGTAGGAAAAAGAGAAATATAAGGAGACATGCTACTAATTTTGAAGGCAAAATCAGAAAGAAATTTGGAACGCAACACAGATACACATATACATTAATATGAGCACTAGTTGCAGAATCAAAGCCTTTCTCAAATTTTACATTAAAAATGTATTTCAATTAGCCGGTGAAGAGTTATTTCTTGATTTTTCAGATTTTAACTGAGTATAAACACTCCTAAGGTATCAATAGCAATGACACTGCAGTATAGCTCTTTTCTCATCATTTGACCAAAAAGTAAAACAATATGAAAAGAAACACATATTCAAATAAGAATATCTAAAATCAGCATTAATAAGTTTTAGGACAGATATCCTCCTTTCTCATGTACCAGTAGAGTTGATTTTTAAGCAAATGACATTAATTTTAAGAGACAAAGAGCGGCAGTAATGCTGCACCACTCCCACTGCACTTAACAATAATGACACAAGGGGCAGAACATCATAACTACACTTGGGCAAGGTGTTTCAAAAGAAACAGGGTGATTTAATTTACAAATTAGGATTACAATATGCTTATAAAAACTAAAAAATGCGGATGTATTCACAAAATCGAGTAACAGAGAAACCTTTAAAACAAAAAAATCTGTATACTTGGCTAAAACCCCAAAATTTTGGGTTTTGTATTCATAGATGTTATAACTGGGAAACCAAGTAAAGACATGAGCCCGGATATTTGTTTCTGCCCAGTTTATCTACCTGTTTTAATAGGCATTTAATTGAAAACCAAACCATGAAGGAGACAAAAAATAGCACTGGTTCTGTGTACATGCAAAGAAAAAAGCATGTATATTTTACATACAGCATAATTTTACAATAACTGCCTCTTGTTCTGACTTATCTATTTAGGTGAGTGTGATTTCATCCTTGCTATTTCAATTTATTATTGTCAAATACTATCTGAATTGCAGGAACTGAGAAATAAGCTGAAATTGTTATTTTACAAACCATGCCTATGGAAAAAAAAAACAAAAACAACCAACAGATTTCCCAGATTTTCATAATTCTCAAGGTTTTCTTCTATCATGGCTTTTTGTGTTTCTTGAAAAGAGTCTTCCTATTAGATGTTCTATCAATTTAGGAAATTCTTATTTTGACTAAAATTTGCCTTTGGGGTGCCATGTTATTATTTTTAGTATCATAAACCTTATCAGGGAATAAATACTCTATAAACATGGGTCAAAGCAGGACAGCTCACTCAAGAGACTGCAAAAGGCAGATGAGAAGTTTAATGGAAACTATGAAATAACATCATTGCTGCAGACATGCACTAGCATTAGAAAACCTGAAGCCTACCTAACTGTTAAAATCTTTGAGATATCACAGTTAAAAAGATATGGTCAAGTTCCCATACATAATTCAGTAGCTATAAATGCATTTAAGGGGCGTCACTACTAAGTGCAAAGGGCAGCATGACCAAAAGCACAAGAGATGGTTACCAGTAAATTTAATTCTATATAATAATTTAACTTTCACTAAAACTAGTGGACATCAGAGCTGAACTGACACATAGGACCAAAGAAGGACTAACATACTTGTTTGTATGGAGTAACGTAGGTTACCACTCCTAACTCACACTTGTGAACACCTCAGGAGTTCAGAGAAGTTATACCACTAACATACAGACAATTTCTTGAGAATGTCAGTAGATCTGAGTACACCTACTGTTCATGGAGCCATGTTCAACTTTCTATGTCGAAGAAACAAAAGCATGTACTTATGAATTAGTGCAAAAGCCAAGAACATCATGGGAATAAATGCAGAAAGCAGCATCCTGAGAGCAGTTAAATGACAGGGTTTTCAGGTTCGGAGGTGACTACAAAGGGTAGCTTGGAGCTAAGTGCAAATCAAAGTTGTCTCTTCAATTCCTAGTGCATTAAGGAAAACAGATTCTGTAGCCTTGCAAGTAAATAGATTTACTCCTAACAATTCTGACATCCTTTTCTTCTGATAACTTCTGAACTGAATAATTGGTTAGGCTAAAGAAATAGCATTAAGCAAGTACAGGACAGAAGCTGGCGTCAGAGACAGCATTAGCATCTCAAGAGGAAATGAGATATGAGAAGTAATATTAGGACAGATAAGGGATCCTAAAAACTGATGCAATTTTCAGGACGTAAGAGAGATACGTTGAGCCTGTAGAAGAGATACTCAAGGGCCCTTCACAGAAAGACAAACTTTACTTAGAAGGCTAACTTTGGTTCCATTTTATGTATGTGACTGTCATTGATCTCAACAAATACAGGAATTTTATCATTAATAAACTCAAAAATGAAAGTTGTACAGAGGAAGTACATGTATAGAAACCATTTCCTCCTATGCTTGCTGTATCTTTTACTTGCCCTGTGACGCACAGTGCATTCCTCTGTCATACTCCATTTACTAAAAAAGTTGTTATAATATCTGCACTTGATCTATAAGAAGAGAATCATACAACAGCAGCTCTTCTACATGATGGGAGATACACACATTTGTAGCACCTGGTATCCTACAAAACTTCTTCAGACAGTATTACCTAATTCTACTCCTAAAATGCATATGTTTTTCTTGTTCTGGATGAAGAGCTTGCTAATGAACAGAACAGGATTCAGCTACATGAAATGAAATGTGAAAATTCTGGCCTTTCACAAAAGTGTAAAATCCTAACAATTTCCTTCCTGCTTCCTCTGACTTAATGGGCGAAAAGAATTTACTAAAAACCCAGTGATAAAGAACTTAGCATATGATCTGAATATTTCTTCTTCCTTTGCATACAGTGCTAACTATTTTGATTCCATCCAAATTCTACCATAGAGATATTCAGGAAGATCTTTTTTGGTCAGTGTGCTTTCTTCTTCCATGCCTTATGAGACAGAAGCACCAATATCATCACTGTAGTAATGGTCCATTAGGTGTAGATTCAGTGCGACAGCTCTTATTTTTAACTGGTTTAATTCCTCTTTTCAAAATAGCATACCACTTTCTTAGAGACACTCCACCATTCAGAGCAGAACCTTTCTTCCTGACACTTCTTTTCCTTTTAGAGCAACAATGAATTAACAACAGACTGTCAGAAGGTCTTGATGTTCAGGGACCAACAAAGACAGGCAGACAAAAATAAAAATAAAACCAGAGACAATGATGATGTGGGAATCACAGCAGACCACCCAGCAAACTCTAGGGCATAGAGATGTGAAGAAAGGGTGGCAGCAGAGGAATGACATCAAGAAACTTGAGTGAAATGCAAGGACAAAGATCACAAAAAAAGCATAGCAGGAACACGACTATAAATCCTTGGTAGCCACAGCCCTTGCTATAGATATGTGTCTCCACAGAAGCAGGTATAGTTTATTTTGTGATTATGTAGGCTTGCTGTATTGTTGTGCCATTTTTTAATTTAAAATACACCATTAGAAGAAAGCAGAGATTTTTACAGAAAAAATATCTTTTTTTTGAAGTAAAACATACATTCAGAGATTTTATGTGGCTCCTAGAGAACAAATTGCTCATTGGCAGACACTTCTACTTGCTGTAGAATCATCACCACTGCTCAGACATCAATAAGGAATACTCCACCCCCACCTGCTCCCCTCTTCATCATCATCATCATCATCACTGCAGTACTACAGAGTGAAATGGTCAACAAAAGCAGCAGCGTACAGTGATCTTCATTTAACTGACCAGTCTTCTGTTGTTACAGGGTAGCCTGGATTTCTCACAGGAAAGGAGAAAAAAACCAAACATTAGTTATCCTGGACAGGTACCAGCAGAGTTTTATAGCACTTTGGGGATTCTAAAGCTTTTAGAGATGCTAAAATTTGGAAATTTTCCAGTAAGCACTAAATATCAAAAATAGCACCTGTACTCAGTTAAGCTGAATTACCTGTTTACCACTCATGAGAGTAAAATCATTTAAAAAACTATTATTCAAAGTTCACCAAAAAGCCAACACAAGAGACCAAAGATCCAGAGACCTTTTATACTTTTATGAAGTATTAATTTGACACACACAAGGTTGAGAAAAAAATGTTAGAAAAAGACCTAGATAGTTTTATAAATTAGGAAAAGAACTTTGTGTTAAATTTTTATTGAAGGAATTAGACTTTAATGGCCAACCTATGTAATATTCTGTAAAACAGTATTAGACCCTGGCAACAAGAGCATAACAGCATGGGATTTAACACCGTCATCTTGCTAATTGAAGGGACCTGACCTCATCAGGGTCATGCTCTGCGAGTCAGAATGATAACACTGCAAATTATCACTGCTTTGCAGATGCTAGTGTCTCCTACCTGTAAAGAGAATGTAACTTAAGCACGTTACATTCTGTTGATTAAAAAGTATTTTTTCCCAGTCTACATAGTTTGTAGAAGTTTTAGAAACAGAAGAGCTTAAGACAAGACAGAATGTTGGGGTGCAAAGGTTTTTTCCCCCCACAATTCAAAGGTCTCTATAATTTAGAAAATTAATACACTGTTCCACGTATCATTCAGATTGATATTCAGGTTAGTCCTGGAGCTTTCGGGGAGATGACAAATGAGAAGTTTGTAAGCAGTGATGCATATATGCAGTATTGACCGAACTTTACAAACTTTACTCATGCCGTTTGCCTTTACTTATACAAATAGTACCACTGAAGTCAATAAGACAACTTAAGCTAAAAACCTGACTCATACAAGAAAGGGTAAGAAAAGAATAATATTACATATGTACTTCAACATGTAGTTCCAGGACACTCAGTCTCCAAGATTTCTTTCCATTTTTGAAAAACCACGTTCCAAATATATAAGCAAGAGGATGTGACTGCTGGGAATAAAGTTTCAGTTCCCTGTAGGCACTTTTCCTCTGATAAAGGTATATTCAGCATATGAATATACTGAAAATTCAACATTGCTGTTCTTGGCATTTAATTAGGGGTAAAGGAAAATGTGCAGGACTAGAATTTTAAGTGTTGGTTTCATAACCTTTATCCAGCTCATTTCTGAATGATTTTCTTCCTCTCTGGAGAGGCTTCTAATGTCAAACACTGGTATTAAGGTGAGTCATGGTTACTGAAGAGGCACAGAGAAGGCACATGACAAAATTATTAATTATAGGGAGGGAAGGAGTCAGAGTATTCTTTTCACTCCATAAATGTCCTTCTAAAACAGAAGATTTAATATTGAATTCACATACACTTTCAATAGTCAATAGCCATTAAAGTCTTACTGGTGTCCATAAAAGTTGAGGATTTAAGAATGTCATTTAAAAACTGTTGTAAATTAGATTTTCAGAAACCACTGGAGATTTTGAGAAGGCACAAAGATTTTAAGTACAATAAAAGAAACTAGGCAACTATTCCCTATCTAAAATATATGGTAATTTAAGTAATTTCAATACAGTAATTTGAAATATACTCATACTGCTGGCTGTTATTGTTCATTTGTCAGATTCCTTCCTTTCATAACAAACGTTATGAATTGTACCTATGGAAAGATGACAGGAGGGGTTGGTCAGTGCTATTTTCTGCTAAACTGAAATCCAACACCTCATGTACTAATGCCAAAAATGTATATATTTGGATATAAAATACAATAATACAACTGAACAGGTGGAGTTTGTGGTTGGTTTTGTGGGGGTTTTGTTGTGGTGGTGGTTGGGGGTTTTTGTTGGGGTTTTTTTGGGGTGGGGTGTGTGTGCGGAGAATTGTGTTTTTACTGTAACCCATTTTATTTCAACTAAACTACCAAAGTTATGGAAACTCAAGACTATTTGTTTATGCTTTTTTATTTTGTATGTTACTTGCAACTTCCTATATGATAAAATAAGCACAAACTAACTCCTGTAAATCTATTCTTGCAGGTGACATTAAGTTATTATGCACTACCTTATAACGATGACAATATACAAAGTAATCAAAAACTAAAATGAACAGTGACAGCTAAAGAACATTAAATTCATGAGCATCACACAGGCTAAAGTCATTGCAGCCATTTTCTTTCTCTGATAGCTTTCTAACAGTGAGCAGCCTGTTTGTGTTTGTAATGCAAATGGAACATGAGTAGAAGAAAAAGTATTTAAAATAAAGACCTTTGCAAAAAATCAGGAATACAATTTCATTTGATACAAGTTCATGAAAACTATGACACCACTGTAATTAACAAGATGAAAACTAGAAGAAAAAGACTGCAAGATTCCTAAAACATAAAAGTAACAAACAAGCACAAACTTTAGCCAAGGGCTTGCAGGTCAACATTGACCATCACCAAAACTTTAACTTCCATCAGATAAAAAGGATAAATTGCAATCCTACAGTGAGACCTAAACCAGTATTCCAACACCAAATTTAATTCAATAGTATTACAGATGATCATCTAAATAAATCCAGTAATATGCCCTCTCACATTTAATCATAGTGCATGCTTTCTTTACTTCACAAGGCAACAAATACTAAAACCAAAAATGGTAATTTATTTCATAACAGTTATTTCACATTGCAGAAAGCAATATACCTAACTTACTGTTTGACTATGATTGTATATTAGTATGAAAGTTTGATGAAGAAATTGTGAATCCATTTTAACTACAAAATTGTATTACTTAATACTGCTGTTTCAGAATGGAGTTTGCCTTTAGTTTCTAAAACAGACAAGAGTAAACTCTGCCACCAGTCACACAACTGCTAATCATTGTAGTCTAAGCAAACATACCCTGTTCTACAGCAGTACTGTTCATTCACCTCTACCAATCCACAGCTCTAATTTCCTCCAGTCTTTGCTCTTTCCTGTTCTGTGTGTCTTCCCTAGTCTCCAGCTGGTTTTGACCACTCATATCCTTTTTCGTTGTTTTGCAATCCTTTTCCTAGGACAGACCTGACTGTGCCTTCTCTTCCATAATTCTCAGAGGTTATCAAATACAAACTCTTTAGCATCATCACTCCTGCCACAACACATGAAGTGTTTGATTCTTCTCAGCTGTTAAACATATGCACAGAAAATGTATTTTTTTTTAATTAATCCTGAGACCCCACCCCAAAAAAAAAAAATGTTCTCTGCCCTACTGGAGCTCCATCCTAAAAACAGTGTCCCCTATTTTATGCAGCCAGCTCCTCAAGGACAATCTCTCCCTGGACTACAGAATGGCTATTTACAAGGTAATGTTTTACATCTCATCTTAAATATTCTAACAGGATTCAAAAACACCACACTGAATCAAGTAAGAAACATATCCATTTTTAATTAAAAATACAGTTTCTAAAATATCCCTATGGATATCTCCTGCTTCTCTCACCCACAGTCACAGAAAAGAATAAATCTACAAACACAACACACAGTAGGGAGCTCCCTATTTCCCACTGCCCTTTCTGCATTACTCCAAAAATGTAAAATGTTATTTCCAACACGCACATCTCAAGTCTACAATGACAGATATCTAGCATTTCTGGGGAATGCTTATTTTCCCAATATTCACTTAAAAGACAGAATTTGCTTGCAGACCCCCATAAACACAGATTCTTAAGCACAATAAATGCACAACCCTTGAAGTCGAATGACTTTACCTGCCAGTGAATAATAGCCACAATAGTAGATGCTACTGCTTGGGTATTATTACAGAACAAAACACAGGCTTATAATATATTCCTCTGGAATTATCTACAACAATATCATATTAAATTAATAGATTTTCAGAAAGCTATAATAATCTATTTATAATTAATCTGCTATAGTCTAAGTACTTCTGTGTAATAGTCTGTTTAAAATACCAGTTACTGCAGCTTAAAAGCAAAATTTTGCTGAATTGGGGCCAAGGAGCTGCATTTTAGCCTCCTATCTACTATGCTGAGCAGCCTTCATTATGAATTGTATCTTTGAACTAACATTCTAATCACAATTTAAGCAGGAAGCTCATGTAGAAGAAAGCAGAAAATAATGTTAACATATAAAATACAATTTAGGCTTCCAAACTGAAACATTTCCATTAAAAGTAAAAAAGTCTGATGATGTTTTTTTGTTACAGAAAGTCTACAGTATCCTGAATTCAAGTAATTCTTGAAGTTAGTTTGCCTGATACCATCTTACTTCTTACAAACATCAGAACATTTAACTGTGCCAATGAACTGTGTTTATGAAAAGTGCAACTTGTGAATGCCAAAGGCCACATTTGTCAATGAGAAAAACAATACATCCTTGAAAAGATGACAGTTTTCATGAAAGCCATTCCTCCTCTTTCCATTAATGGAAGTCACACTGGGAATAGTAAGCTTAGCATATATGTGGCAGCTCACCGACAAGACATACTATTAGCTATACAAAAGGTTATTTCTGAACATTTTGTCCTTAAAGTTTTGATTTTTCAATGATTACAGGTGCAATGATAAACACAAGTGCAAGCTACTTGTTAGAAATGGCATATCATCATCCCCGCACTCTGTTTTACCGTACCTTCTACATCAAATGCATCTTTTCTGTAGCTTCCAATACATAACTTTAGCCTAGAACTTCCTCCACATTCCTTAACATCTGAACTCCTTAACAGAGTTATCCCTCTTACATTTTCTACAGCTTCCCTTCACCTGGCTGCCTACTCTTCCACCACATCTATCTTTTAAAACCTTTTCTCTGATCCTGAAAAAATAAGCAAGTCTCCTTCACTGACCCTTTAAAGGCATAATCTGTTCTCTCATTATGCAAGCTCTTTTTCTGGCTCCCTTCAACAATATTCAAGCTCTTTGTGTGATAGCAGTCATTTCTGACCTTATCACCAGGAGACAGAGTTTCTTGTTGTGATTTTGGGGGGTTTTAAATACAAATATAAAATGTGAGAAAGGGTTTTTTAAAATAACAGAAAAAAAAAAAAAAGGGGTTGTATTTATGAAGAACCTTCTGCTACCAGCTGACAGCCCGCAGAAGGTGTCAATAACCATGGTTTTGAACATAAACAAAGTCTTTTGGATATTAAGGGTCATACTGATACACAAAACCTAAAAAATAGGATGCAGGCATTAAAATATTCACAGAGGAAACAGAGAAGTATTGATGGAGGTTTCATTTTCTAATAATCCCTGCTTTTGAGACAGCTGGGTGCTGTGTTCAGTACTGTGCAGGATTCCACTTTATAACTAAATGTAGAACTTCACAAAAGCAAAAGTCAGATGATATAAGGGATGGGAATCATCACAACCAGATCTGAGTGCACAATATCTGCATATAAACTTGTGGTCACACACAAACTGAAAGTGAATATTTCTCTCAAATTTGAATTTCCACACAAATATAGAATTTAAGAATACTACATTTTAGCAATCCAGTAACAGATTTTAAGACGCATGGGGAAGTTCTCTGGAGCTATTAAAGAAATGGAATACAGAAAAGTATGTTGTAGTATTCTGTAGTTTAGCTGAATTTGTCCATGTAATAGGTTTAGAGACAAGTACTTACTTTTTATTTAAACATAGCTTTAATACTGAAATAATACATAACAAGTACCAGCATTTAAATAGGTAGGCCAATACAGTCATCAGATAAAGTCTACCACGTCCCTAGTCTCTGTTTCAGTATTAATCTTCATGTACTTAATATGTAGCCCCCACTCAATATAAATTAGAAGTGAAGCAGGTGCTAAAAAGGAGAGAGTGATTACTGTTTATCCAAGCCAGGAAGAATTAGAGGTCACTGCTTTTTTAACTGGGAGAGCACAGTGATCTGGTGGCCTCAGCCTTCCTCTTCCCCTGTTACCCTTTATTCTGTAGACCCTGTTCATCTGGAAGAAAGAAAAAAAAAAAATACATATCCTATTTCTGTTGGCAGACTATTTTTGCCAAACTCAGAACTTGTATTTTTTAAAGCATTTCTTTGTGACCACTTTTCTAACAAAAAATACAAATACAAATTTGTATTTGACTTAACTTCAGAACTCTTTCCCAGACTCTGTAAGGAAAGTAGGCTTTGGAGAACATGGGAAAAAAACTGGGATTATCAATGTAGACAGAGACTATCTATGAACATACACAGTTCAGTCTTAAAAGCAAGAATAAGAAGTTTGACCTTGTTGCAATGCAAAACTGATTGGAACAAAAATGAGCTATCCAGATAAAGCAAGGAGGAGGAGGAAAGGAGGGAGAAGGGAGCAAGAACAAAAGATGACTGGACCAGCAGCATTCAGATGGATTGGACTTAATGTGTTTCATTAATTATGCTTATCGTAAAAGTAGTAACACAAACCAACAGTTCTGTATATGAGAGTGATGCTTCCTGTCATAAGTGAAATTTGACAATAAAACCACCACCTCAAATTTAATACTCTCATAGTATTTCACAATACTGAGTCACATTTGTTAACATTAGAAAGGGCTCACTGAACTGAAGACTAACACAAATTCAAAATGACAGAACAAAGTACTGTGCACGACTCAGTTATAAAAGTTGAATATACAAAAAAAAAATCATCGTTTGTTGGCAGCACAAAACATAACCAATGTAAAATCTCATCTAAAACCTAAATTTTTAAGATTTTACTGTTATTTACCTCTCATGAATTTGGTTTTGGTTTTGCAAGAGCAGGGAAGTGGATGCAGAGTTTTTTTGTATTTCACTAGATGAAATCCCATACACAAATTCTTTTTCTTGCACTACCTCTTTTTGTTTTCTGCATCTATGTTCAGGCAGCCAAAGAGCCTACCTAGCACTTTCACTGAAAAAAAGAACTAATAAAATAATAGATTCTTCATATTCTTTTCAGCCATCTCTGTCTCTCCACAGATGCAACACAGTGAAAACTTAAATCAACTACACTCTAATCAACACTGTGTCACAAAAAGACAATCCACAGTTACACTATGTTAAACTCTTAAGAGAAAATAGAATTTGATTGGCTCAAACTTCTTTTTATTTTTTCTCCTGTCCCACCATAAACTTATCACTGAATGGAAGTGTTAAATGCTTTTTTAAAAATAACAACAACAATATGTTAAAATTGGTATCCTATAGTATTTTTTGCTTATTATTTAAAGCAGCATTTCATTTTCTACAGCAGAACAGACCAATTAATAATGTAGTCATTTCATTTGCTTTACTGATAACCTAACTCATTCAGAAAAGACAGGGGGTACTGGATGGAGCTAAGACAGGAAAGACTTACTAGAATTTGTCAAGATTGTCAAGATTTTGCAAACAGGTTGTAAACATTCCCTATTTCTCATATAATTATATTTAGAACAAGTCTGTTGTATTCTGAACAGTCAGTTTGATCCCAGAGTTCTGCTTTCTCTTTTTGAGTGAGAATACCACTGTTTAACCAAGGAGAGACACTGACATCAATAATAGGACAAGTGCCTCTTGACAAAGCAGCAGATAATGGGGGACTAAAAGTTACCCAAAAAAAGCCAACATTACTGAACTCATCCAGAGATGTTCTTATCTCTAAACGCCCTTTGTAACAGACATTTCTGCAAACCTTCTATTCAAGGCTTCAGGAAAGAGTCATTGATTAGACAGAATACGTGCAAACAAGATCGTACAACACTTCCTTCCGTTGTACAGACCTTAAGTAGTGCAGCTTGCATGACTCCACCCTACTAACCTCTTAACGGAGATTTGCTAGTAAAGTTACAACTTAAATGAATGAGATCAAAGATCTGCAATTTGTTTTCCACTTCAATGGAGCTCAAAGAGTTTTACTAACTCATGTACAGTGACCTATTATTTTTAAAGGAATAAACCTTCTCCTTTCTAAAAATATAATTACACTGTAAAGTATTGTAATTTATTAGATAAACAGCACTTTAACATATCTTAAATGGAATTGAGAAAAAATCCTGAAGAAATAATCAGTATGCATAAATGCAAACTTTTTTTTTTTATTGGTGATGAAGAGAAAGCAGCCTCCTTTGGTTTGCTTAATTTGCAGAAGCAAAATACACACAACCAGACACTCCCTTTAATAAAGTGTTTCTGCTAAGTATGATTACTGTCCAAATCAATTCTGTTCAGAAATGGATATTTAATTACTAATGGAAGTTAATTGGAGCCTCAAACTCCACCCACAAAAAAAAAGAATAGTTTAACTAATTCAAAGTTTCTTCCATTTCAAATTGCCATAATATTGGGTTTTAGAGACAAAATACATGCCAGCATCTGTATTAAGTCTTTAAGATACTGAAAGCAAACCTTTTTACCATTACTTCTTTTTAATGAATCGCCTGTCATACTGAATGTGATTCTCTGTATGAAATGATACAAGTGATAACATATTTAAATTATAAAAAAAAAACAATGGAAGATTGTTGATCTATATTTTATTGCTTTTGATATTTCTTTAGCAATCATAGCAGTCTGTCTAAACAATTCTCTGTGCACTGACATTCACAATAATGTGTTTTCATCAAAAAGTTAGACACTGTCATTAGGTTTCACGAAAGGCTATACTTTACAGTTCCGAGCCATTTTTTTTTACACCTCACTGCATCATTGGGATGTGGATGCAACAGGTTTTACATCTGTCAGCTTTAGTTACATTTACTTGAATACAAACATTAATAACAGATTATTGGAAATCTGTAGAAAGAGGATGAATTAGTTGTGTTCTTATTAACCAACACTGAAATGGGACCAAGAGAGGAGGGTTTATCACGTCCTCTGCTAAGAGAGAACCTATCCATCAGCCATAACAATCTTCTAGAAACCTTGAGAAATGCAGCTTGTGAAACAGAGTTATTCAGACCTCATTATTTCACAGCTGATATTTTACGTAAGAGCTCTTAAAATACTTTTTTATTTCCTAGAACAGTTTGGAAAAAACCTTACTTATCAAGAGCTTTAGTAACTCGAGACACAAGTAGAAAACATACTAAACATACTCTAATGCCTATTACTTTTAATATTCATCTACCAGTGTACAGGGGCTCTGATACAATTCTTTTCCCCCCTTTTACAATCTCTTACACTTAGAAGCACTTGTGTGTGATGGAACCTTAACACAGGAAAGTGTTGGGGAATTTCTATTGTACATCTTGAGGCAAATTAAGCACACATTTCTGCACACAGACCACACAAACTGTCCTGTCCCCAAGGAGGGTCTTTGCCTGTAGAGGCAAAGTACTTATGTGGAGTACATAAGGCTCTGTAGAGAGGAAATAGAATCACTTGAGGATACCTGCAGACAAAACAAATCTCTGCCTCCAACAAGGGGGGAGGGTGGGGAGGAAAGGCATGCTCTAGCACAATGACATCATCCTAGCTACTAAAAAAAGGGGGGGGGGGGAATATACAGCTTATCTATAAAAACGAATACAGATAAAGGTTTACATTAAAGGATTACATACTGAAGGGTGGGGGATCTATTTCTAAAAAATATATACTTCTCAAAAAATCTATTTCTAAAAAAATATAATCTGTTATAAGAGAACTCTGTTTTAAAAGACTGGCAGTTATGAATATGATAAATAATAGCTTCCGAATTTTAGACTTCAGTTAGACTCAAGCCCCAAACTGCTCCCTTCCAAAACCTCAAGTGATATAGATTTTCTTAAATAAACCTAGTTCCCTCTTTTTTATATATATACACACCCCTCTGCATATATATATTTTATATATATATACACACATATATATAAAAAGCTCTTGCCTAAGAGTGATTTTCTTACACATCTATTTATATTTCAGAACGTCAGTGTATTAATCCTAGAATGCTCTCAGGTAAGAAGTATGAAAAAAAAACCTGGGGTATAAAAGTTACAAATAAATGTTGTCTTAAGGTTCTTTAAATCTCAACCAATTAAGCAACAATTGCCAGAGAGTGCAAACTGCTTCATAAGCTCCTCACAGATATGAAAAGCCTCCTCATTTATTCATGTCATTGGTGGGTTCTACTCCAGGGACAGCTGCAGTCAGGTACCCCCATGTTCAGTTGCAAGTGTCATTTCTACGTAGACTAATTCCTAAAATGTTCAGAAGAACAAAGGAAGATTTTGACCCAATGAGAAAAAAGGCATAACAAGTTGAACATCAAACCAAGAAACATTTCTTTAATGTCTACTCGATGGCTGTGGCTTTTTTCTCTGCAGTTGCACTGCTGATTCTAATAGTAAAAGTAATGGTCATCATTTAGCCTACACTGACAGTAATAAAGCAAATCAAAACCAAGCATAAATATACCTGACTGACAAAAGGTTTTAAAAGCATAGAACTAAGTCATCTGAAAGATCAAAACAGTGATAATTGCATTCTACACATAGCCTGAACAGTATCATAAGAAAGTACAGCTTCCTCCTTTAAACTTTATCTTTCAGTTCAGCCCTACAATAGACTGCCACCCACACTGCTGCTGGGCTCTGCAGGACTGCATTTGTTCCCACAAAAGCCCTGCTGGGATTGCAGCACAGGTTTCTCTCCCTGTCAGGCTCACTGCCTACCCAGTAGCAGAGGACAGCAAACCGTAAGAAAGAAGGGCCAAGTCAGCTTAAAAACCTGCCATCGTACGCTCTCCAGGTATTGAAAATGAGCATCCATGCAACATCAGCCAGCCATCAGAAACCCACCCTGCTCCAGCATTCTGCCTCTCTTGCCCAAGGAGCAACAAATGCCAGAAAAGTATGTCCAAAGAAAGAGATCTGTGGGGCAATCTGCTGCTCATCCACGTGCCATCTACCTTTGTGTGAATTGGGCAGTACTGAAGAGGAATGAGTTCTTAATCAAACCTGGTTAACAAACACCCCCAGCAATTAGCTTCAGCTCTCTGCAGCTGAGATCCTCACCCAAATATCACACACTTATCTAAAGCCGCTAATCTGAATGCTTCTCTTCATACACAGCCAAGTGCTTTGAAAAAGAGACTCAAGAAAATAGATGTTATACCTGCTTTGGTACTGATAACGTTTGCTGCTCTCTGCAAGTCTGTATGCAGCAATGGCCTCCACAAGGAAGGTCTAAATTCAGGCCTAAGCTCAAACATTTCCTAACCATCTAACTACCAAAGAAATCTTGAAGCAAGATTAATTCTGCATAAAAAATATGTTAGAACACTTTATCTTTCAGGGACAAGGAATTTGGGAGGAAACTCTGAACACAGATCAGATATATAAAAACCATCTAAATACTTACGATGGAGGACACTATCAGGACAAATTTATTGGCTAATTAAATTCAGTGCCCTATACAATTAAATTCTTAGTCACGTTTACTAAACATATCACTATCAGTGCAACAGAAACCACATCAGCTCGTTTCAACACAGCAATGATATATGGTATCTAACAAGCTGAATTAATCCTGCAACAATAGCTAAGAATTATTTTTATTAGCAGTTCACTAGAGGGGCTTAAGAAATACTTTGCCAAATGCTCTCGCTTCCTCATCAGCATTACTCACAAATCACCTGACATGAAACACTTCACACCTACAGCTCTCAAACTAAATACTACTGCATATTTTCAAACAAGCAGATCAAACATCGCACATTTTGCTTGAAAGTATTTTAGTATATACTCATTGGCTTAACACTAGGCATTCCTACAGTCAAACCCATAAAGTGCAAACTAGAACTTGAAGCATCTTTCACAAACTAAAGCGAGTTAAAAACAGACCATGCACACTGTCTTCATCATTTTACTTGATAATATGCATGTTATTCGGCATGCAAAAAGAACATGCAAAAAGGCGTTTGCTTCCTAATTTAAAGCAAAAAGGCACGGTTTTAAGTCAGTGAAGTTTGGTTCATCTTTTAAAACCACTCTAAATGCAAAGGTCTACAGACAAGTCAGAATCAAGAGCACATAAATGGAGACTCAACTGTTGCTACACTAAATCAAGTTTCTGTAATTATGTTTCATTGTCTTCACAGATCTGGTATTCCTTATAGCTATAAAATTAAAAAATACCTCATAGTCAGTAAACATATTATTTTTATTCAACTGTTCAGCACCAGTACATCTCCACTTTTCTTCCTCTTTCAAGAAACTTCTTCTATGACAATGCCCTACACAGACAACAGTCATCCTGCTTCCCTGATATATGGGTATTTTAATTCATTTTTTCTATTAACAAGGAAACAGTCCATTAAAATGTGTGAGTGAAGGGGAATAGCGGTGGGGGAACAGAGAGGAGCAACTTTATTTTTAAATCTAGGGATAAGACTAGTTTTCCTTGTTGTTTTCAAGCATCTCTTTTCCCTGGGAAGTATATACCTGTTTACTCCTCTGTATCTTGGGGGGTGGGTGGGGGGGGGGGAGCGGAGAAATTAAAAAATAAAAGAACCTTTAGGGACATGCTGCCAAGAAGCTGAGAATCTCAAAGGCTACATTAATCAAGGAAAATCTATGCTTTCAACACTTCACAACTTTCACAGTGAAAAAAATGTCAAGAGAATGAAAAAAGCAGTCTTCCCTAGAATCTTGAAGCCTGTTAAAGCGTATTTGTAAGAACAAAAATTCTACAAGGAATAATATTCATAGATAAACCATTTTCCTTATGTCACATTCACTCTAAGAACAAAATAGTCCCTGAAAGAGTGACATGGTGGTCAGCTGTCAAAATGAAATTTAATTTAACAGTAACAATAGGCAAGATATGTCAGTCTAAGTGCTCAATAAAAAACATGAAGACTTCCTTGAACAAAATTCTTTTAACATTAGCTGTATCCGTAATAAAATTTTAGATCTTCATCTCTGCAAAAAGAAAGTACTATGGAATACTTTCTTATTATTATAAATTTTAAAATACATAAATTATGTAAATTACCATTTGGATTTTCTTCTGAAAATTACCATTTTGCTCTGTTTCACCATGTATCTCTGCAAAAGGTACTGATGCTTCTTCCAAAAATAGACCAATTGCTTCGACAGTCCTGAGCACATTCACTTCCGAAGACAGCACCTGGTTTGTTTCTATTCTGCAGAAGTACAGCATAAAAAGTTACTGTACAGCCCAAAATGTTACTAGCCAGGCTCTGAAAGTAGCTCGTGTGATTTGCTGATGTTTACTTGATTATTTTTATATTAATTTACTAAGCCAACTTTCTTTGCCTAAATGGTATAAGCACTTAAGCTCCTTAATACACTTGTAGCTGAAACAGCAGAAGCTGCTTACCGGTCACTGGATCACTCCTAAAAGGCCAATGCTAGAAGTTACTCTTGTAAAATAATAAAGTTTTAAGTGGTAGAAGTGTTTTTGTAAAGCCTGGGGCATTTCATTGATTTAACACCCCACTGCAGCTTTGTCGATGCTTCAGAAGGGGGGTGGGGGGGTGGGGGTGGGGTGTCAAACAAAACCCTCCCACAAACCACAAAAAAAACCCTATCCAACAACAACAAAACCCACAACTTTAAAAGGCCAAAAAGCAATTATGAGCTTAAACCCAAGAGAGCAGAAACAACACCGTGAACCTAGGGAGGCAGGTCTGGAAATAGCAACCAAGGATTTCCTTTACTGAAGCTATTGCACTCACAGCTAGTGAGGCATGTGTATTTTACTAGAAAGAGGCTAGAGCCAAAGAACTAGCTGACTTGTATCATCATCTTCTGACGGAAAACTTGCAAGGCCAGGTTGTTAGCTAACCACTGGAGCAAGGGGACAGTGCACCAGCTTCAGAGCACCACCGCTCCAAACCTAGCTCACTACTTGTGGAAGCTGAAGAGCAACATCCTGAGAGAAAAAGCCCAAGATCTCTTTTATTCTGGTGAAGACGATGCTACTCTGAAAAGCTGTAACCATTGTTTGAAAGAACTACTGTGAGGAGTGCCATTATGCAGAGGTGTATAGCTCTACATTGTTTATCTTTTACTTCTGTCCCCTAGGGTCACTTCCATTCCTTGCAGTCATTTCTATTTCAGGTGGATTTGAAGGAGATTAAACCCTATTTACAACCATCCTGCTTCTCATCTGAATTTGCACTATAATCCTCATTCTTCAAAGGTGAGACAGACAGTTACACTCTAGACTGAGAATCAGGCACACATGATAAAGAGTCTTCAGAATCAGATGTTTCCTATTCGCTGCTTCTTTAAATATTAGTACATATTTTAAAAAATCAGAGAGGTACAAACCTAATTAGCACAGGTGACAGAGATCAACAGGTGGACTGCATGGGTGCAAACATGCGCAGTAACTTTCCAAAATTTTATCTATGGCATTTCCAAAAAAAACTCTATGCAGTTAACTGTTATGCTTCTCTGATATTTTTTGCAAGACGCATTTCAGTCTAACAGCTATAAAAATACATTAGAAGAGCTCCCCACATATTAAAAGAAACAGGTTTTACACAGCACTTTTTCACTTGGAGATGTCTATTTGCCACAAACCAAAAAACCATCACCAATCATTGTGTAAGCAAAAGAAGCTCCTCTAATTTTATGTAATACCAAAATCTAATAATGCAGGGGTCTTAATATTATCACATACACAAAACAGTGTTTTTATTTAAGGGTAAAATAAACAGTTGAGGCCATTATGAGCAGAAAAGGACAGTCTTCTCTCCAGCAAGTTCATCTTGTCTGTGAGTTTTGATAACACCAGATGTTTTCTAATGCTGTACAAACAGAAGTCGTTAAAATTTATTGCTGTGAAAATCAGATTCCTTTCTAGAATACTTATTAATATGCAAAGACACAGATTGAACTCGTGTCTAAACATCAAATGAGAGTCAAACTTCTATTGGGAAACTGAAAAATGTCAATTTGATTGAATTCTAATACTAAATTTGAGCTCAACACAGAACAAAATTAGTGCTATTCTATGACAACTTATGTAGAAACAAAAAAAGAGGTAGTAGTATTTGACAGTAACTGCCTAGATTTACTTTAGGAACTTAGTATTGAGGAAAAGTAACTCAGTTTTACTGAATAAATCTTTCCAATAAGACTGACTTAAGACCTGTGACTTCAAGGAAGGACAAAGAAAACCTAGAGCTAGACAGGAGATGGTCTGTCCAAGTCAAAGGCTCATCTGTCTTGATTCTCTTTCTTACATCCTGAAGTATGAGAGATGGGCAAAGACAAAAGAAAGAAGCCTTGCCCTCTTTGTCTAAGTAATTATTTAATTTCCAACCCTTAGGAAATCTTCTGGAGGGATCAGTTTTTCCAGGTCTTCCTCAAGACACCTGACTGGCAACAACAACTACTACTACCACCACACCACTCAAAAAAAAAAGCAAAAGGCACAGATACAGCCTTAACACTGCACACTCCCCTGCTAAAAGGACTAACTTGCAGCACTTTGAGAATGATCTAAAGGGTCAGTTTGTTCCTAAATCTACCCACTGAATGCACTCCAAAAAATTGACACTTGCAAGTCATCATTCCTCTGTTTCTCCCAAGAGAATAGGTTTCACGTTATATATTCAAAGCTATGAGTATGTATGTATATCACAAAGTAATTCCTCTGTAGATCAGAGTCAGAGATCCAAAGAAACAGCAGTGGCACAGCATCAACTCACTATCCTGTGTCCTCATCAACAGTCCAAAAGATTTTTGCACTGTGCTGATGCAGCAGCTGTTATTTAAGGTAGCTTCACACAGTGGGTAAAAATGTGGCTGAGCTAAGTTTTTATTCAAGCCCCTAGAAGTGAGCAACTCTGATGAGGAAATCAAAACAGTGTCAAGTCAGGTAAATAAATGCTCAAAAGTCTGGTCATATAATGACGTGGGTACAATAGTCATGTCCCTTTTACCATGGGAATTTCCAACATAAGCCTCAGTAATCAGAGCCAGAAAAGCTTGAGTCTCTGTAGTGAAATACAAAAAGGTCACCTTTAGTGAATTAAATTAAATGCACTATAAATCAGACAGCAAAGCTGCATAGCCACTGCAACTTATTTAACTGTTCATTGTATATAACAGTTAAGGAATCTACACACACAGTATTCCAGCAGGATTTTTTGCTATTCATCCCCACAAAAGAAAACCTTCCTAACCTTCATTTTTTTGGCGACATCTATAGCATTTTACAGCTTTGAGCTAGATTGACTGAATGCATGTTTTCTAATAATTCTACCAATAATACATTTCCTGAAATTACTACAATAAACTTACTATCTGGTGCCAAGAGATAGTTTTCCATGTTATTAAAATCCTCTAATAAGTTTTCAGGCTTTTTAGCAAGAGGTTGTAGCATTATCCAGCAGTACTACTAATTTTTGCACACACATAATCTAGACAGCAGACATACCCTAATCTATAGCTTTCCCAAGAAACAGCCAATGTAAGACAAACAAAGCTGTTGTGCATCATCATAAATAAGACCTCTACTTGTTCTGTTGCTAAAAGCCTTGATGTTTTAAATCTCTTTACCCATTATTAAAAACCTTACAACCCTTATCTAATTTTAATAGCTTTTACATTGAAAAATAAATTAAAGTGATTTTATAGTTGTCAACAAGCAAAGTGCATATCTATTTTGCCTTAAAAATAAAGCAGCTGGGAAGACATCTTTTTAAACAGAACAGCACAGGCTGACGGGTAGGTACACGGCTGAAAGTTGTACCATTCCAGCTGGCGCAACCAACTGGCTATTTCAAGTCTGCAGGGTTTTTTATGCATCATACAGGATTATTTTGATTTGAACCCATTAGTCTTCTGAGGACACCAAATACATTTTTGTATGACTGTAGGAGTCACTATGTCTCAGAGAAACACAGTACTTCCAGGAATTCTTGATATGCCAAGGAATCAGGCTTATTACTATTGCTCCTTGCTGAAAGTTCTTATTATCAGTGCTGCCATTAACTTAGACTGAAATCCAATTCTGGCTAGGTCCTTGACAAGACATTTAAGGCAACCAAATACTTACAAAAACTATTATACTTTTTTCAACCAGACAAGTTTAGTTCTTGTTGCTGGTTTGTATTTTGTTGTTTTAATTTTCTAGAGAAGAGCTAAAACAAAATCCTGCTCATTGAAATTTTCATGCAGAGATGACAATCACCAGGACATTTTTCATGCAAATGTATCAAACTTTTAAGTCCTTTTGGGTTTTTTTTCAACCACGCTAATATTCAGCATACCTCTAAGAAATCTGCTGACACAATAACAACTTATTATACATGTATACAAATGTGCTTTTAAAAAAAAAATCAAATGTCTTTCATTTGCTGTTTTTAAGATTTCAAGGAATTTTTAACATACCATAGTCCATATCTCCATGAATGAATCCCATATAGCCTTTTAAGAGTTCTGGAACTTTCAAACTGTCCCAGTCCTGCTGGGATGGTCATTGCCCATGTGCAGGAGTGCAGTTCCCATGTCCAGTGAAGATAATGTAAATTTAAAAAAAGGAAATAAAGAAAAGGAGTTATCATCATCCATCTCTAAATTGGAGTGAAGAACGAAAGGTAAGATTTTTCAAACTAACTTCTACATCTAAGTTCCTTTGACTTTGAAAGCCACTGAGATTTATGAAAAAAAATCCTCAAAATACTGGACAAAACCAAAATGATTTGTGCCAAGCAGGAAGTCAGTAAGGAGCAAGAGCCAGGACCTGAGCTTGTAGATGCTGAACTTAAATCCACTACTATCACCCCAATCTTTCCTTTATTCTTCAGCACTACTGTGATATTTGCAACTCCATGGCTACTTTAAAGACTAGAAATAATCTTCAGTTTAAAACAGCTGTCTGTCACACTTGATTAAAGAAATGTATTCTAGAATCTAGGTTAGACTTAACCAAAGAAGAAATTTTTCTGCAGTTGAGTTAAAAGCTCTTTGGAAAGGTTTTATCTTAAGGGGGGTGGGGGTGGAATATGACAAAACAAAAAAGAACCCTGCCAAAACAACAGAACAATCAAAACCCTAACCCCTTTAATTACCAGTAGTGCTAATGGACAAGCCAAACTGAGAGAAACTTTTGTTTAACTTTCAGTGGTACAGTTTAAGTCTCCCTGAGAAACTTTCACTTATTCCCCTTTCACACTGAACAGAGTTTTCCAATTTAAACTTGGAATGTAGATTAGTTCCAAGTCCCACCTGTGGCAGTAAACAGAGAGGAAAGTACAATTTAAACAGTGTCTGGCATCAATAAGTGCAAAAGTTCTATTTTAGAGTTATGTGTCTATTCTCAAGGCAATGGCTGAAAAATCTGGCTGAACAAGGAGGCTCTTGACTCACTAAACAAGCCAAACACAATATCAAAATCTACTGGACCAAGACACCTATATCAATATCTACACAGGTAGTGTGAGGGAAGCAACCCACAGCCCAGACTATGTGCATAACATAAAGCAGAATTGTACAAGTCATCTAAATGTGTTCTTCTAACAAACTACAGTAATATATATGTGTGTATATATATATGTAGCATAAAGAGAGATTTATGAAATAAGACTTTCTCCTAACTAATGCACATTTAAATTAACAATTTGCAAATAACGGTATGAAAGTGGAACAAAAACAGAAAAGTGTGAGCAGTGGCAGAAGAAAATTTAGGGATTGGGGGAAAAGTAGTACCTTATTTTGGGGTGCTGAGGGCAAAGTGATGAGAAAACAAGTAACCAGCATAAAACATAACTGAAAACTCCTCCAGGTAAAAGAACAGCATAAATATGTCCAAAAGAGTGAGGGACTGCTAGACTGCAAAAAGAAAACAGTACACAAGAGGATTCAGGTGTAAAGTGACATATAGAATGCTTCCACTTGGTATAGATATTTAAGAGTTTTAAAATACTTAACTCATATCCACAACATGCTTACACAGCCTAAGATGTAAAAAAATATACCTGCTAGCAACAGAAAAGTTGTTTCAAAATGCTTGAAGTACACAAGACAGAATTTGGTAGGAAAAAGACTGGGACTAATCAAGCAGACAGCCCCTCCAACTGCTCAGGGAGACTGTCAGAATATGGCAAAGGACAGCGCAGTCTGAAGGGTAAGAATTACTAGAATGGAGTCAGCACTCTGAACAATTGCTATTTGTAAGAAACAATTAGAGACTGGCATATGTCCCAAATCAATACATGGAAGTAACTCTCAGACAGTATAATGGTCACGTAAGAGAAACTAAAATGCATATAATTTTGCACTGAACAATATCTTGGTTTAGATGCCATACAGCTTTAGAAAATCTATCCACCAAATACCCTGCCATACATTTTAATTTATTAACACTTCTTCAAATAAACTACATACCGAAAGGTGGTCTGCCCCTTTTGGGGGGTGGGGGCGGAACAACCAAGAAACCAAAAGCAAAACACTTCATGTTAAACAGGTTCTATAGGAAACTGACCTAAAGCCAGTAGAATTCTATGAAAAGATATTGTTCACTTTGAGATTACTTGAGCTGGGGCCTATAGAAATAGTTCTCTGTATGTGAAATTAAAATAAGCCTGAGTGTTTAATCAAGAATTTCTAAAGATACAAAGGTACTCCCTTTTCTTTGGGGCTGCTGACATTAAATTGAAAGATTTTAGAAGTACATTTTTAAAAAAAGGGTAAAAAAAATCATGATAATTGAAATGCAATTTCATTCACACTAAAGGAGTGTTATGACCATATTTTTAATACACCAGAACATTATACACAGCAATCTACAATTAATGCAAAATCTACAACCACAGCACACCTAAACTAAAACCCTATACTATACATACAACAAAAAAATATACAGCACCTTGAATTCTAACTACTCTGGAACGTCAGCATCTGAAATATTTGATCCTCATCTATAACCTCACTACCTTCTAGAATGCCTCTTTCTAGGTATCTTTTTTCCCCCAGGTTCTCTTACAACCGCTGTGAAATTGTCAAGTTTGATAGTGTGCCATTTTTGCCTGGGGTAGAGTTTATTTTCTTCACAGTAGCTGGTACGGGCTGTGCTTTGGATTTGTGCTGGAAGCAGCATTGATAACACACCGATGTTTTCGTCATTGCTGGGCAGCACTTACAGAGTGCCAAGAAATTGGGAGGGGGCACAGCCAGTACAGCTGATCCCAACTGACCCAAGGGATATCCCATATGATGTCATTGCTCAATATATAAAGCTGGGGGAAGGAGGAGGGAGGGGATGTTCAGATTGGTGGCATTTGTCTTCCCAAGTAACCGTTACACGTGCTGGAGCCCTGCTGTCCTGGCGATGGCTGAGCACCTGCCCGCCCATGGGAAGTGGTGAATGAATTCCCTGCTTTGCTCTGTGTGTGTGTGTGGGGGGGGGGGGGCTTTTTCTTTGCCTGTTAAACTGTCTTGATCTCAACCCATGAGTTTTCTCAATTTTACCCTTCCAATTCTCTCCCTCATCCCACCAGGGGGGAGTGAGTGAGCAGCTGCGTGGGGCTTAGCTGCCAGCTGGGTTAAACCACAACAGCTGGACTGGCTTTACAAAAGCTACTTGCAAATCTTAAATTTAGTTGCATCAGGATTTCAGTTGGAGAGAAGCTTCCTCCCACAAGACAGACTTGGATGTTTTGGATTCAAGAAACAAAAACCTTACTTTCAACCCTCATTTTAAACAGCTTAACCTAAATCGTACTATAAAAAAAAAAAATATCAGTATTATACTACAAGTTTGTTGAAGGCTAAGAACTTTCCTGGGAGAAAAAAAGCTTTATTATAAACTGATTCCCATTACACTAAAAGTATACTGTTCCTCAATGCAAAGTACAACATCCATCTCCTGTTAAGTAACAAGTAAAATGTCCATTAATCAGGAAAGCTTTTTTAAAAACCACAGAAAAATTGTAAACTAAAAAATATTGTAAAGTTCAAGTATCTCCTCCTCCCCCAGCCTGTTAACACACATAACTTTGGAAGCCCCAAGAGAATACCTTACTCCTTTTATACCTAATCACTTGAGGACACACTCTTAAGGCAGTGAGGGTGACCTTAAAGGAGGAAACAAGTGTCACCTTGTTCCCGGGCAAGCAGGGTGCTACAGCGTGGTCACATTGTGCAAGTACTCCACAGAGAAAAGTTTTCAGATAACTTTGAAAAAACTCATTAATTCATTCAACTTACTTTTCTTCCACTGATGCTTTTATAGTTATCCAAGGGCTACTTGGACGTTTAATTATTTATTTTTTTAACTATAAAACACTTGAGCAACAATGGTTGCTAAGGCAGCACTGATTTATCAATGTTACCTCAACATATTAACACTCAACTCTCTTTGCCCAATTTTGCACAATTACAGGCAAGTCCCCTTGAAGAGAGCTAGAAGCAATCAAACACCTAGAAGCAATCAAGACCTGTAGTGATAAGCACAAAATGGAACTAAAGAGGTTATTCCCCCAAAGTGGTTACCCTGCCCAAATGAGAAGGGCTGCACGACTTCATGCTGTGAAGCTGCCAACAAAGAGAGCAGATAAGGATGGTTCAGAGCCGTCTCTGCAAACAGCTGTGGGTATCAGCTCCTTGCACAGACAAATATGCACCATTGTCAGGATAAAAACCTGGTTATGATCTGAAGTAGATGATGTTTGGCCAAGTGCATGCCCACAAAAATTCACAGGACCTCAGCTCTCTGAGGTCATCATCAAATTTATTTGACGTTGATCCCTGAGTTTGGAGAGGACTGATAGAAACACAGCATAATTACAAAGGGTATGTGATTTAGCAAAGAACGACAAAGTTATGTTAACACAATGAAGGGCAGAAGAGACCAACTTATACAACTCGGGAACACAAGGGAGCTCCTAGAATGCGTAATTGAGTCCAGTCTCATCAACAGCCATTTGTATAATCACATTCATTCATATAAAAAGTCCCATCTAGATCAGGAATTTTATGTTCCACAGTTCTTAGTGAAAGATTCATCTAGAATTTCATAAAGTACAGTTTAACAAACCCCACAAAATGACAGTATTAATAAAATTGCAACACTGAATGCTGGAGGTATAGTTACTTAATATAACTAACCTGTTAGGTCTTTTCCAGACAAATTTGAAGTCATGACATTTAGGTCAAATCTCTTAGAATACTAAAACAGTAACAAAGACGAGCTTGTAGATATATATATATATATATATATATATAGTCATGCCCTGGAAAGAATGCTGAGCAGAAAAAGAAGAGAGGAAATAACAGTGGAGTTTGACAGTCATGTTTTCCTTACTCCCGATCTAAACCAAATGGAAAAAGATGAGTTTTCACTACTGTGTGAAATCCAGGCAAGACAGAATATTGAATCTTGTATTAATGAAATAAGAAGTGCTACATTTTTATATATGAGAAGTCTCAGTTTGGAAAAACAGTAAGTGGCTTCTTGAAGATAAAAGGCAGAGAATTGGTAAAATGGCTATGGGGCTTCCACACACTAATTCAGGCAGTAAAATGCCATAACCCAGAATGGAATCCATCTCACAATTCTATCTTCATATAGCCCAACTGCACAGAAAACCTGCTAGAATTCAGAATTTGTCTACCTTTTTATTAAAGTTTCTAAGCTCTATGCAGTAATTGTAATAAGCACACAAGTATCTTGAAAAGTGTTTTCTAATCATTTCTAGTTTTAGTCATAAGACTGATGCCACTTTATTATATTTTGCAGATATTTACTCCTAGGTAAACTATACAGTGTAACTGAGTTTGTCAACATGCACTGTTACAATCTTTATTTCTACTGCAAATAAGAAAATAAAAAGGTTTAAATACAAGGGAAATTAAAACATTTATGTGAATATTTCATCTTATAAAGCCCTTTCATTTCCAGCACTCTAGATATACTTAAAAAAACCACACCCCTCTGCACTATTAATTTTATTTACACTTTAGTAATTTAAACTAAAACATATATTACCACATATTCAAAGACACAAACAGCTGAATTCGGCCTCCACATCAAGGTTACAAGCAACATGAACTACAACCAGGAACTGAATTCAGTGTTTGATTTCCCAGTTTTGATTCCAATAGTTATTTTAATCAAGTTGCCTTTAAAGAGTCAACTGTATTTCACAGAATTAAGGAAAAGTAGGTGTAAGGTCAAGATGACAGATTTTTTTCTATTCATCCTGTTAAGAGATTTTCAGCGTGGAATCACATCCCATTTGCAATATCACAAATCAAAACACTGTGGACCTTGAAGAAGGCGTAATTATTTTTTTTTTCCAAAAAAAGGGGGCATTTCAAGTCATTTCAGATTTTGTTCTCTTCCCAGATTTATACAGGGTATTTGGCACAAAGGTTTCTTCCTTTTCCTTTCTAAAGCTGAGCCTATATAGCCTAGACAAGAGACGAGTATTCAGACTGGCTGGCTGTCTTTGTATCATACTTGCTGTGCTTCTAGTTAATAATATACCTTTAGTAAGCTACTTAGATAAGGGAGACTTAAACAGATGATTTAAGGACACAAGGTAAAAATTCCTACAGTTTATGAACATCCTTGGCAACTTGTACTTCATCATTTGTTTAAGCAGGGTTAAAGTATTTAAATTGTGTAAATGTGAACTAAAATAAAACAGCTGCTTATTCTTGATCTGACACAGGATATTTGTAACATATGAGATACACTTGCTTACCAGGGGTCACTAGACACATGAAAATACTTTTTATTAACAAAGTTGCACATTGCAAAGAACATTTTAATGCCAGTCAATATCATTTCTTGAACCACAAGATACGTAATGCTTTTAATTTTTGCTTTTTCTGTAAAGAATCTTGCATCTGATATTACTACTACACCAGAGAGGTCGAGACCTCTGGTAAAATGAGACAGATTGCAGTACATACTTCAATTGTTTCTTTGCTTCCAAATAAATAAATAGTTCATAATTGGTTTGGGGTGGGGTTTATTTCAGAGGTGGGGTGGGGTGGTTGTTTGGAGGTGATGGTGGGGTTTTGGAGGGTTTGGGTTTGTTTTTTCTTTTTTTAATGTAGCAAGTTTCGGGAAAATATATGGTCTTGAAAGGTTCTCTATAACCCAATACCTACCATAATTATAAATCATAATTCTAGATCAATTTGTGTATATAATGATAGAATAAGGAACAGATAAAAGGCATCCATATTTACAGATTTTGATCATTTACACTGACTTCAAGTCTTGAATTTGATTCATACCTCTTTCTTTTCTAATGTTGGATTAGCATGACTTCATAAAACTAGTCACAACTGGGGTTTTGTTTGGGGGTATTTCTGTTATTTTTTAGAGTGAACCCTGTAATTAAGGGCTAAAGAAGAAAGAGAAGAGCAACATTAGCTCAAGGTAGGCCAACAAAAGGAAAGCTAAACACAAATCAACTAAAAGCCTGGTTCAAACCTCCCCACACTAATATTCTCAGTAAGACACAGCAAACCTTTTTGTGAGCTCCAATTACATAAATTAGATTATCTCACACATACATTTGCAAAAAGCAGCAATACAGGTAAACGGAAAAAGTACAAGCAAAAACTGTAAGACACAGTCACCCTTATATTCGTACCTTAAAACATTAAAACCCACCTTTGGTAAAGACATGCATTCTGCTACTTCAGATCTGCTCTAGAATATTAGCAAATATTGTACAAGCAAATCCTATACACCACAGCTGCAGCAGCAGGAATCAAAAGTTCCTGTGAAACACTTAGTTTATGCATCCCATTTGTACCTAGTTTTGCTTCTTAAGCTACTGAGACACCTTTTTCCCCTGACACTTTTCTTGAAATAACAAAAAAAGGTAAATAAAATCACAGTCCTATAGCAGGGTAATAGTAAAAACAAATTTTGATGTTTCAGTACAACTATTTCTGTAAAACCATAAAAAAACTAGTATACACATAGCAAACAAACTTTATATGTTATATGCCAAGTACAGATTTCAAAATACATTGAAATTTTATTTTAGTGACAACAAAATCTAAAATGAAGGTAGGAGGTTCAAGATTTATTTTGAACAAATTGATAAAAATGAATGTAGCACCACCTAAAATATTCTATTTGCCACTTCACTGCCAATTTGGCAAGTAGCTATGTACTTGCTTATATTTATATACCCAAGTAATTCCCTTGGGATAAGGCCATAAATTCTATACTACCAGCATCGGGGTGGGAGTACGCTTTCTATCCTTAGTCTTTTGCCTTTCACCATAGATTACTCTTCTCTCTCCACTGGCCTAACTGCAAAATTAACTTTGAAGTCTGATTGAAGATTTATTTAAAAATATAAAGTGGGAAAAAGAAAACTTCTTAGTTATGTGGGGTGTTACATATATAAAGATGGAAAGAAGACACAGACATAATATCATGTTTAAAGAAATGGAAAAATAGTTTTAAGAATCAGTAATGGCATGTTGTGCTTTGAAAATACAAATTATCCCAGGGCCAAAATAGGATTTCATTATGACTGTACACTAATGAGTTCATTTACATATGTCTTAGAAAACTGCATGTACCACAACTTCAAGTAAGATTTAGTCCCAACAGAATTTAACAAAAACAATTAATTTTCTAGTCTCAAAATAAATACTTGGTATATTCTATCATCAGTAATTCAGTCTTTGCACAAAAAAGTTACAACATTTAGAATTTCATTTTTAGTCTTACACTTTTTAATGAAGTTATGACAGATCAAAGTATTTCCTGCCAATCAAAAGAAAGGCTATTAATATCACTCGGTTTAAAGTTGGAGAAATTTTATCTTCACTTCAGACCAACAACTTCACCAATCATTGAAAAGACATGCTTTTCTATTTAGTGCTCTTCTTCGGGGGGTGGAGGGGGAAGGACACTATATGCACAAGAAGAAACCCACCAGGATTAACATCTTGCTATCTGCAAGTATCCAGAAACCCCACCGCTAATTTACTAAATTAAAGTAAGTCTCCCAGAAGACTACCATCCTTCAACACTGCCAGGTAAGACGATGAACTATACACGACTATATATCTTAACATTGCTGTTCAGATGCATTACTGGAATTGCTTCAATTTGCATGCTTCCAATTTGTCCCTACTATGACTTCCAAAAATAAAGTCATGCTAAAGAAAAAAAGCTGGATCATTCCTTAAACAAACAAACAAAAAATAACCACCAATCCACTACATTCAGAACAGGTCTAAACATCACTGGGAAGTTTTGGGGGTTTGGTTTTTTTTTACTTTTTTTATACTCTACTACACTGAACATCACTATGAACTTTATCTCCTTATATGCATCATAACTTAATATCAGAATAGCAAATCCTCAGTGAAATGCCAGGACTCAAGTCCAATTCACAAGTTTCTGTGTCTCTCAGGTATGCAAAATTTGATACCATGTCTACTATGTGAATACATACGTTAAGTTGAAACATGCAGCAAATCTGGGTACAAGTGAACTCAAACACTGAAGTTTATAAGCAGTTTCTCTAACTAGAAAAACTATTTTACAAAGGAGTATTGACTTGCTATAAAAACTTGTAAGAGTTTGAGCCTGGTCTTAAAAATCTCATGTTCCTTGCTTTCTAACAAAAGTCAAATTTGTGACATTAAAGTATGTCAGCAGCTTCTGTAGCTTTAGTCATGCATAACTGCCTTTTATAGCCTCCAAGGCAGCAGAGACCTGCTAGCTCCTCTGGAGATCCTCTAAGTGACACACTGCATCAGCTTCCCCCCCACCCCCACCCCCCTTCTGAATATGAAGAGAGGCCAAGGACAATTAGTTAACTCACCAGGCTAAGTTATGTGCCCAGAAAGAGGAGAAAATGTTAGAGGCTTGATCAAAAGATATGACATGATAGATGAGAGTTACAAAACAGCCATATGGCAAAGTAAGAATAATGGTAGGATAATCGTAGTCGCTGTCTTTTACTAAGATCCTGTAAGCAAACAAGCGTTTTCCCCCCCTATGGTGATGCCTTACTCCTTTAAACCAAAAGTACAGGGAGAGAAAGGCAGCAACAACACAAGATCCTCATTGAACATTCTCAAATTACAGGGTGTCAGGGTATGCTGGGATACACCCAGCTCTGTTAAAATAATCATAATAAAAAACCCACAAAACCTACAGCAAAACAGATTTACTTCAGTGCTAGCAGAAGCCAAATTTATCTCTTCTCCTCAAAAAGATTTAGAAAATGCCATTATTTATACAGTTTATCATAAAATTCAGACAATTTCCCCTGCCATAATGAAATTATAGATTGGTTTACAAAAACATTAAGTTTAGAACTATAAAAGTTCACCATTTTGCATTTATTGAAAAGCTACAGCCACAGCCTTGCAAAGAGTTATGTATATACTCAACTTGATGCAGGTGAGGCATTCCACTGTGAAGGCTGTTACAGAGAGGCAGTAACAGCTGGTATAAGCCAACATTAATTTGAAGCACATAGTTGTTAATAGTTAGAAGGGGTTTTCATTTGTGTTAAACACCACTTTTAGGCAGGAAACATTCTTATTAACACAAAATAACTCCTACATTAAGTTAGATGCACAGCCAAACTACAAGGAAGAGCACCTTTTTGTTCCCTTTTACTTTTGAGTTTTCTGTCACTGATACACTTGATTAATACATTCCAACTATAAACATGAGTAGGAGTCAGATGTTTCTCAGCCCTTATTTTCATTATTTAGTTCAAAATCCACACTTTTTTGCCTTCAGATCTCAGAGCACTTCACTAAAGTACTTGATGGAGTGCACAACAGCAACATAGAAAGCAAGGACCATGGAAAAAAGGGTGGGGGACATGACAAAAAACCCCAGAATTTTTCCTACTTTTTTTGTTCACATGTTGAAATCAGGCAGTAACATGTTCTACCCCCTATATTATAGCTGTCTGTAAGACATTATGCTCAAAGCAAGTCAGTGGAAAACCTTTTAAACATTTTTCCTGTTCATAAATTACTGTCTTCAACAGCCATTTGAGCAGTCATACCTTCAGAAGCTTCACATTCTGCCCTTCAGTTATAGTATGAACTCTGCTATTTTCCCTAGTTACTTTTATAAAGAAAAAAGGAAATCAGTTTTCTTCCAAAATTCTCAATTGTCAAAACCTCTTTTTAGTAGATTTTTATGCTTTGTAATTCCTGTCATAAAATCATTTCTGAGTCACTAGACAAAACCACAACAAATCTGAGTATTAATAAAACAAATCCCTTTATTACATGCAAGAATTTTTAAGTGAAAAATTCTTTGGCATTTGACAATCCACAGGCATGTTACAAAATGAGATTAACTGGAGAAAAGGTAAAAACTCTCAGAGTTAGCATAGTTTCTTTTGATGCTTGCCCCTTTGAAACTAGGTATAGGCTCTCCCAAGCCCAAGTGCTCAGATGAACTGCATTACTACCTCTAGTAAGTCTTATTTACCAATGGAAAGGCATTAACATGAAGAAAAAATATGGAAAGGCTCAAGTACCTTTGAAAACCCTAAGGCTGTTGCAAACACAAGGGAAGAAGGTAACTTCTTCCCTTCTTCCCTGTCCCTGAACTCTTAGCCCATAAATCCCAGGAAACTGGGACCGTTGGTATTGAACCAGCAAATACAAAGAAACCGTGAAATAACTTACCAAGATCTACCCAAAAAAAAAAAAAAAAAAAAAAAAAAAAATCTCAATTACAGCCTCAGTTATTTTTTGCAATACTTACACAATGACAGATTCTACATGAAAACAACTTGTGTAGTGCTTCAGCGTTACTTGGCTAACATGTCTGTCAGAATCTGTGGCCAACATATTACAAGAAAATTAGGCTGTTATAATTGCCCCTTGGCCATCACTGTTTTCCAGCTTGACAAATACATACCCACTGACACCCAAGGCCTGCAATGTATATTTGAGTCTGGTCTGAAACACTTAGGGAGAAATACCAAGACAATCCTACCCCAAAAAAAAATACCCATCACCAAAAAACAAGGAACACACCTTCATTCGATGAAGTTAAAAAAATCTTCATTTCCTGACTTGAACAGACATACGAACATCTCTACACAAACCTCAAGTAAATTTTCAACAGCATCTAAATGATCTAGAGTATGAAGTCCTATTTTTATGGCATAGACAATAACACCTCAATGTTCAAAAGATCTGAAGATAATACCAAGAGAACAAATTGACTAGAACAATCCTGCCTCTGCTATTACATAATACACAACTAATAAATACTCTCCTAACCATAGTGTTACCTTGAGATATATTCCCTGGACATTTGCATCTAATTTTTCTGAGGATACGATGTAAAATCTATTTCTATTGAGAAATAAATCAACTGAAGAAACTGAACTTCCATTCTGCAGAAAAGCTGGGTGCTACTCCCTCCTAGTATTGTTCTAAGCATGCCTGTGGGATACAGAAATACTGAGAACAATTTTCTATCTGATAGGACACTTTCTTCAACAGTGAAGTGCATCAGCTGTATGCCAGTTTGCAAGTCCAAAAGAAATCAATCCCCATTGCCAAAGTAGCCATACATACCAGAAGTGACCCAAATTTATGTTTTCAAGAACGTAGTATATGACCAAGACTACCAATACTACAAGGTTAAATACTCTGGTGAAATGGGTAACTTCTTTCTTCTATTTAGTATAGTACAAATATAATTAGACAAATCTTGGAGGATACCTTTGGCTGGCACTGTTTTTGTTTGCAACACGTTCTTGAAATTTCTCACTTGACTGGGAAGTTAGTTTGTGTTTATGTACAGCCACTTCTCATTGTGGTTCCATGCCTCAAGCAGCAATCACATTCAAATAAGAATAGTTTAATAAATACAGGAAGCTTTTACCAGCTATTAATTTTACATCTGTGTAACTGAACAACCCAATCTACTTTCTCAGAAGCCTGACTGGCAGCAAGACTAAACATTTCCTAGTCAATCCACTTCTGACTGAAGTCATTTTCTGCAGCATACAAAAAGAAGGAAACCTGAAAAAGTAAGCTATGAAGTACATTATTGAAAAAAATCTTAACTTTAACACCAGCCATATCACAGCTGTCCCTATTCTGTATGGCCAAGTAATTATATGCAATGAATGATTAATGTATTGGTAGAATATTTATTAAATCAACAGTTTTTCCTGGTTAGCATGTTGTATTATTTATATTATATTGCACTTACAGGCCACAGTGCCATTATGGAAATTAGAAAGTGAAGAGACAGATTTTAAGTTCTTGCAGTTAACACAAAGTAGACCACTACTTTAAGAAAAGTCTTAGAAGCTTTCTTATTGCTTGGACCAAAATAAAGAAAGAACTCTAGAAAAACCAGTATAGAGATGGTGAACTACAAATACATGCTTGCCTTGAACCAAAAACAAGGTATGGGAAAGCAAAGACAGAGAATAGGAAGTACCGAAAGGTTCAACGGTCATCTTATTTCTGAAAAAGAGAAATCTTCTGAACATATTAACCTGGATGTTTAAAAATTTACTGCATTTGAAGCTGTAAAAATCTTTTTAAATTAGATGAGAATGCCACATCACATGATTTTCCTATTTAAAACTTTAGTACTCATTTATGCACTTATCATTACCTTAGAAGCAGCAATGCTTGAAGAAAAGGTCATCTCGTGCCACAACGATATGCCCTACCTAGGTGTTGCATTACTGGTAATCACCAATCACGATGAGAAATTTATATGGCATTTCAAAAAAACCTTTATGCCTTAATTTTATTTTATTTGTTAACTGCAAAGAAATAACTTTACAAATCAGACATTTTGGTGCGTAAAGTCAAGCATTGCTAATTAAAAAGAATGAGTGATTAATTCCAGCCTCGTTCATTAAACAAAATTGCATTTAACTAGGATTTATTAGACTGAATCTAAAGTTTGAAATAAAGGTTATTTTATTTTGAGAAGCTTCTAACACTATTATAGTAAAAATAATACTTTCCTGGTCAGAACAATTTTCAAACTTTCACAGCATTTTACAATTATTATGCAGATTGTGCAAATCCAGAAACTATATTAAAAGGAGTTTAAATGACTTGTCAAAGGACACAAAAAACCACCAACAGGAGTCTGAAGAAGTTGCAGGTTTCTCAAGACTCAAACATCATCACTTTTACTACTAGATCTGCATAGTTGAGTATAAGAGCAGGAAAAACAGGGCTATAAATCAAAGAAAATAAAGTACTCTTTCCCAAATTACTTTCCTTCCTATCAAGCCAGAAAAACTACAGAGATGGATTCCTCCAGAACTAATTTTTTTTCTAATAAGTTTCTTCAGCTGAAGTTGTACCTTTCATTAATGTGTGAAAGCATTTAACAGGAAATAATTTTTTATATGTTTTTAAATTAGAAGTGTTGGTTATACAACTTAAATAATTGGAACCAACAGAACATATTACGGTATGACTTTTTATTTGACAGATTTCTTTTCCCCTCAGTTTTCAATTTATGCGTTATCTGTGTTGAACTAGATTAAGTGAAATTAGAACATTTCTATTAAAAACTCAGACCAAACAGGAACGCCAGTTTTAACATATCCTTTGACATAAACTAGCACAAACTTGCACATAGACACGCATTGCACTGAGACTATTTTTTATTCATCTACTACGAGTTTCTTTTAAACCCAGCTCAAATGCAACTCCATTCAGTTGACAATACTCAAAACTTGCTAAGTACCTAGATAAATTTAAAACTGATATGGTCACTTCAACTCTATTTTGTGCATAGACAAAGCTTATTATAACTTGATAATAAGCCAAACATGATTTTCAAGCACAAAAATTATTTCAGAAGCACAGCCTAATGGTTAAAGCTCAAGACTGCAAATCCATTTTTAAATAGAAACCAATTTCATCACAGATCACTGAATGACTCTGGGCAAGTTAATTAACCTCCCTGCAATCTGTGAAATTGGGATAATACCTACCTTGCAGTGAGGCTTAATTCATTAATGCTTATGAAATGCTGTGAGATCCTTAGATGGATATACTATAGAAATACAAACAAGCTTAGGATTTCAAATGGTACTTTAAAACATAATTTCAATTTGAAAACACACCTCTCTGTCAAGTAAAATGTCAATCCATAAGTAGTATTTGAGTGACTTTAGGTGCACTGAAAATATATTCAACACGATATCAAATCACAACCAAAATAACAAAAAGGCTACATAGTAGATATCTTTTCCTTCAGCTGTGCATAGAATTATTACCATGCATTTATAGAGCTCATCAGATACTTGTCAGCTGTAACTACATACATGGCAATTTACTTTGAAGAGTTCCTCAGAGTCTGCCAGTGCACCAGAATTCTTCTCAATTCAGAATCTAGTTCTGACTGCAAAGCTGTAAAGCTCATTTCCAGTATAGCTTCCGTGCAAATATTAAAACATTTCACTGTACCTTATTTTTACATACTATGTAGCCCCCTGATTCTTACCTTCCTTCAAGACAAGAGTGCAATAGGAAATAGTTCATTCCAAGAACTGAGGTTAGATATGAAACCTGAATGGATGAGGTAATTGGCAGTCATTACAACAGGTTACCAAAGTTATTCAGGTAGAAAGGGGATTTTGAAAAGATGCAGCATTTCCAGGACCAACATTCTTTCTTACAGCCATCATCGTTGGAAAAGTCTTGGCAGCATGCTTGGACTTTCAGCACTCAGCTATCTCAACGGGAAACAGGTTTTGTCACAAAAAAATTCTGCAAAATATAAAATTTAACAGTAGTTCCAAGTTTCCTCCCCTGAACACCTGTAAATCATTACTTTTAGATTGCTTGCTCTTTTTAATTATAACATGGTCTTCTGCTTCTGAAGTCATTAATGCCTGCACTCATATTCAGTTTCTTTCTTTTAATATTCTCAGTAAGAACAATGATTTTTATTTCCTTTGTTGCATAACTACAAGCTGCTGCTGCATAAGAGATTATATTTCAACAACTTTGATGTTTCATTGAGCCTTCACAATCTCTAAAACATTTAAGGACTGGAAAAAAGTCTATAATCCACTAGGTATGCATAATTCCCTGACCCGCACAAACAATTGCTAATACAAAAATTGAATGTAGATCATTCAGTGCATTTTTAATACTTCATTTGACATCCTTACTAAAGCTAATTTAATGGAAGGTGATTTCATATAAAGAAGAGTGCATCTAGAATGATTCATTATTTAAACAAAAAAAGATTTTGTTCAAGAATTTCAAAAGGAGAGTCTGTGGGAACTTCATACTTTGGCCTTTGTTAGAAGTTTTAATCTTCTGATAACAATCCCTGGTATCAAAAGTTTCAACAATAAACAACAATAATATTGTTAATGGCAATACTTTGTCACTTGTATATAGACAAATACATAGACAAAATAGACAGTATTAAAATACCACGTTACAACTACGGTGGTATGCTTTAAATAAAGTTCCTGAATGTATTCAATCTTGCAGAAAATAGGTACCAAAAAAACCCAAACGAAATGCAACACTTCTAGTACAAATATGAGTATTTACATTGTCAACAACCATTCAAATAAACATTGTTACCAGCACACCTTTAAAGCTCTAGCTAATGTGTTTCATACAATTACTCTTTATCATATTATGGGCTCTTTTTCTTAATGCTTTTGAGAAAGTTATACATAACGTATTTTAATCAGCTATTGAATGCAAGTATTCTAATTCAGGGAATACTTCCAAGTATTTCTGTGGTGTCTTCTAGCAACCATTTTTGTGCCTGTGCTTCAATAACTATGACAAAAGGCTTGAGAACAAGTAACTAAGGCCACAAAACCATTAGCAAATTCTTCTAAGAGCTCACTGATGGCACACTGAAACATTTTTTATCCAGAAATGGAAAATATACAAATAATTGTTTGACCACATGCCAACACCTTTGAGCCCAAGAATACAATACAAAACTACCAAAGAAGCCACTACTACTATACTTCAAATTAAGGAGCATGTTTTCTAAAAGGAAATACAAAAAAAAAAAAGCTTAGCTTGAGAAACAGGTCCAGTACATTTAGGTCTATTATTTAGTATTGCAAAACCTCATCTTAGCAATTACACTTTCTATTTTAAATATGCCTTAATAGGGCTGTTATAGGAAACAGCAGACAAAACTGCAGAAAATCTGAATGGCTGCAACAATGCTGTTACTTAAATTTCAGTTTCTCTCTTTTGCATTACGTACTTGGAACATTATCAAAATAGAAAAGCAATGCTTTTCCATGTATTTGGAAAAGGTTACAAGAAATATTGTTATAACATAACATACATATCATCACATACTACACTGTTCTGCAGTTTGTTTAAAATGTCACAAGCATTCATGGCTGAACACACCTTCATAATGTCTAAGAGGTTAGAACATTTAGAGAAAAGCATCAATCTTGTAAGAGAAGTGCAACCTATTTTGTTTATAAAATTCTTGTACATGTCCTTCTTCCTAAAGAATATTATGCTTCAGAGCTAGTATTTTTTAGAATAAGTGTTTACATAATGTATATTAATGACACTGATGACAAACTTTTTTCCCAAGCTTGGAAGCCAGCAAAAACACTCCTATAACTCATATACTGAATAAAAAACTATCTTTGCTGTTTCCATTCCTGAAGAACCAGCTCACAGCCTTTAATACTTCACACACAGACACTGAGAGTGACAATACAATACTGTGACACAAATACAAGCAAAGCAATTATCACTTTTTAGGGCTTTATGACTCCTTTCTCCGCCTACTAAAACACAGTTCACAGAAAACTAATTTTGTTAGAGATTAAGGAACATTAATAAGGAATTTATTCCTCCATAAGTCAAGACTTACTGACTACCTAAATACAACAGTGATCGATTATAAATGCATAATAATACCCTGTCAGCCAAAGACAAGTGAACTGCAAAAATACATCATTAAAATCCTTTGGGCTCAAACAGATTGTTTTCCACAACATAAGTGACTTAAGATAATAATTAAGAAAGATATTAGGAGCAACTAACTACTCATTTTGATAACAATTTAACAGAACTCTGAACTAGTTAGGACAGTTGTGTTGTCAGAAAACCAATTGATCAGTATGACGCTAATTCTTAAGTGATCCTAAAACTAATCTAATTTTCCTTTAAATTGAGCAATATATATATGAAAAACTTTAGACTCATAAATGTAATATTCTTTTATTTTCACTGTGCTTTACAATTTTCTTGTAGTCTAGACCAACACACAAACATGTCTCAATATAAAAGATTTTAAACTCATAAACCTGTTAACACCAGTAAAAGAATCATGTTTAGCTATGAAAAGAAGTTACTCTGCTAGAGTTACCTTGCTGAAATAAGGCAAGTAAAAACACAACAAAGTGGATTTTGACATTTCATATTTTGTTGAATACCATTACTGCACATGCAATCACTGTCTCTTACATATAAATTAACATCCTACCATCTGTCAAGTGTTCAGATAATCACAGGGTTTAATGCACAATATGGTTATTAGAATGTGACCTGACAAAAAGAAAAAGAATACAACCTAATTTGGACTACGAAATCTATGATCTCACTTGCAAATGACAGTTTGACAAGCTATTATTCTGCATTTTGGCTCCTACAGTAAAAGCAATTTTACGCATATGTAATTCTATTAGTCATACCGCCAACTGCCTGTGGAAGATTACTTCAAACTATTTGCTTGGTCATTCAGGATTTTGAACTTACACAAATATTTGCACCATGAATAGGAATTCAGTGATCTGTATATACATACCTAGGAAAAAGTCGCTACGCAAAATAATCCTCTCTGATTCTACTATTAACTCTAACTACAGACTTCTCATGTCAGTTTTCAAGAAAGCATGCATGAAGTCATTAAACCCATTAATTATCTACATATCAACCGACATCAGCTGTTTCAGAAGTATAGTGTACAGGACAGTTCTGTATGCAATCTGTTTCACATGCAACTGTGTCGTCTACTAATAAGCACCATTAATGATTACTTTCATTCACATCATTACTTACATACTATCTTTACGGCTTATTTCACTTGCAATACCTTGTTTTGCCAAGGTAAACATTACCAACAGTTGCCTCAAGAGCACTAAAAAAATCCCATTACTCCCTACTAAATAGAAAATCATAGCTGGCAAGCCCCATGTGCCCATGGCTCTCACGTTTTTCAATGACTCAACTACATCGTTAATGCTCCAATAAAATAAGTTTCCAAAGGATATACTCTTAACTGTCACTTTGAAGTGTAAAATACATGCTTGGGAAAGGTGAAATTGTGTCTTCAGGAAAAAACAAACAAACAAAACATTCTAAGAATGTGATACAAAATAACCAAACCACCACAACAACAGAAGTTCAACACAAACAGTTTTATCACTGACAGAATTTCAGCAGGACAACTATGTAATAAGTAAAATCAACAAATGAGGTAAATTTTATTTCTTTACTTTTGCCTTCATTCAGCGTCTCTAGTTCTAACTTTCACGTTTTCTTTAGGCATGAAAAAATTATGCATTTTCCTGTCATGTTGGCTCAATACACTTGTGAGTCAGCGCACCGAAGCCTCTGCGGTAGAGAATCACCAGATCAGCCTGGGACTATCAAACCCATAGAAATTTAATTTAAGAACAATGTGATAGATTTTTCATCCTTTAGTTACACTACACAAGAACCTGCCTCAATAATAAAGCATCATGATCTTGCCTTCTTGCCAGAAGGCAAGAAAAATCAGATCATGGTTTATGCAAGGCTTGTCAGCACTTCAAAGCGTAGTACTACTTACAGCTATACAAAACAGCTCTTACTAGACACAGGTCTGCTATTCTGATTACCAGTTTCTACCAAAAGGGAAATAAGAAAAAACAAGAACAAAACACAAGGAAGAAACTTTCCAAGTACCTCGTTTAGATTCAGTTTTACATGTAGTAAAAGATTTTCTCTATTACATGCCAGAAAATATCAGTTCTACAAGATAAACATCACAAAGTACCATTTACCAAAGCACCTGAGTGACCTGCTGGCCTTATCCCCATTTTGAAAGATCACACAATCTAATTACTGCAGGTCACCAAACTCTCAAACGTCTAATAAGGCAGGTAGCAGGAATTATAAGACAAGCTCAGCTGCATCATCTAAACCTGTAATTGCTTTGTGAAACAGGTTCATGTGTTTCTTCTAATGAAGAAGAACATTTCTTCTAATGAGCTTCTAAGATTGTCTTCACCAGGAAATTACTGATAAACAAAGGTGAGAATAATCGTGATACAATCTACTAATTCTCTGGATGTCTCCTAGCGTGTACTAAGTGTGAAGAAGTGCAAACAAAAGCATCTTACCTTAGCTTGCTCTGCAAATGTTTACCTGAATAATGACCACAGAGTAACCAACCACCAAGCAGTAAATTCAGTCTCTTGTCCACTGAATTCACGAGGTAAAAGTGTTAACCTTACTGAAAGTGAAGCCTCTTCCAAAACTGGAATTTAGGCACTTCAGTCAGTTGGGTATATCTGAAAGATTTACCCTTAAATTCAACCATTTGGAACATTATTCTTCCATAACAATAACTGACAGCTCAAACCAACTTTAGGCTTTAACTAGAAAACACCGCACATCAGACCCCACATTATGAAAGTTGGAGAATTACACAGAATTGTATGTGCCTATAGTTATTAGTGTTTGAGTCCTCACGGCAGACTTACACTGAAACTAAAGCTTAACTCTCTGCCATGGCTGCTAATTGCTAGCTGCTCAGATCTATGTGACCACAGCTGCTAAATCACACCTGATCAGCTTTACTGCTCTACATGGCACTTTGAACAGAATGTAGTTGTGCAGCCTTAAATAACGGTGCAGATGATGATTTTATGTTGCAGTCTTTGGTAGGAAGCTGTGTAGCTAGGAACATTTCCAACAGGATATTCTAGAGACTTTACAATCTCACTTTGGACAAAATGCTTCTAGAATACTGCCTCTGCTGTGCTTTTATAATTCACAGCTTGTGCCAGCAGAAGTAGGGTTGGGGAGCAGAATAAAAGACTTCTGGGTCAACCGACAGATAGCATAGCTCTCAGGTGAAGGCACTAGGCAGCAGCAGGGCTTGCCAAAAATTGTTTACAGCCAACAGGTAATTTTGGTTGGGTCTGGAACAGTCACTTCTACCACACTGTGAAGAACCTCCTTCAGCACCACCCCCAAACCAGCTACGTAAAGACAGCACCATCCTGGGACAGGCTGCACACTCCCAGAGGGACTGGCACAGTAGCACATTGTGCGGTAGAGGTACAGAAAGAGTAACATTTTCCAGCATTTTCTGCTTGGACCAGGCAAGAATCTCTCTTTATGTGCGCTAAACAACTCATCTATTCTTTTCTGTTTAGAGGCAGCACACAAACTCTTTCTTCATTTTGGGCTTGTATTTTTTTATCACTGCTATAGTTCTGCCAATAAAGTTCTAAGGATGAAGTTTAGGTATTTCAAATCATTTTCTTGTATTTGCACATCCCAGTGGAAAAAAAAAATTAAAAATGAAAGGGAAGAAAATGTATCAAATCACATCAAAAGCTACCATTTTCAGGACTGTTACTCTTTGAATCCTCCAAACAAGGGTGAGAAAAGGTTATAGGCTTCTAGGATTCTCTACTTTATAAGACTTGGGTTTCCAAAATACATTTAAAAGATATGTGTATATATAGGTATTCCACTTTCACTTTTTTTTCTAAGCAACTGACATATCAAGATGCATTTCATTTACCAATGGAAAGGTCTCATTTTAAAGATTCAGTACACCAACTTTTAATTTTCTTTTTCCAGAGAAAAAGTGTTTTCACAGGAAGCTGATAAAGCTTTTGTGTTTTAAGGTCAATTTGCAAGTAGTTTGGCCTATACTGTTCCACAACGCATTTATATTATTATGATTTACTCATATTCTCTCATGGGAGCATGAAATTGAATACATTAATATCAGAATAACCAAATAATCAGAAAGACCATGTAAGTTTTCTTACTGAAACATTTAAAGTAATTTCTCAGTAGGTCAAGGACAGGGGAAGATGAAGATTAATATCTGATTATCCCAGATCAACCAAAACACATGAGTAGCAGCTGACCTACAGCAGTATATTACAACTATCAAAACAAGTGGCAATGAGAACACCTTTGTAAACTGTGTAAGGAAAATACTGTAGGTGAGAGGAAAACACTAAAAAGAGTACCTTTGGTAATCAAAGGGGCTTCATACTTCTCTTCCTCCTAGAATATTCAGCAAATTACATTTGCTTCTCCACAATAATTTCATCCCTAACAAGATCAGAAGAAATGATTTATTCCACCCCCAGTCTTTTTACATTTGTACGTCACCCTGTGGGACACTGACTTTCTGAATTGCTTTTGGCCATCTGATATTATATTACTGCAGCCTTCTGCAGAAGGAGCCACGAAAAAAAATTTGATTAATGCTGAGAATCAAAGTTTATTGACTTTCCCTTGAGCTATAATACCAAAAAGCTGGTTACAGAAGTTGTCAACTTATTTAATGATACCACCAACTCCTCCCCGAACTCATCAAAATATCTTCTGAAAACATTCTCAAAAAAGTTTTTGATGTACAGTAATATATTATTAACTCTAGTTCATATCAATGCCAAAGTTATCTGCCTCTGCCTCTTCTACCTGTTTGTGCCTACCAGAACACTAAAAAACACTGACATTGTAATGAAAAAACCCTTCAAGGGTGCTCAGAATAGTTGCATTCCCAAGCAAACCAACTTCTCATTTTTACATCCCAAGTATCTCCTACTTATTCTACAAAACTGAGGAAAAGCTCTTACTAGAATACAGTTCTCATAAAAGTAAACACCTCATACCCACATGGTAGATTGCTCTGAGAACTTAAATTCATAGCATTCTGCACCATGCTTCAGTGGACAGACTGTCCATCGATCATTATCCTTTTTTTCAGCTTTCACTCACACAGATCCCTCCCAAGCAAAGAGGGCTACCTATACATCTATTTGTTCAAAAAGTTATCTTTGAAATTGCTAACACTTCTTCCCCAGATGTTTTTCCTTTGGAGAGCAGATTTCATCTCCCAACACTTTCTCCTAGACCAATAGTATCAAAAGCATATTTTCCCTTCCCTCCCTTTTTTAAAATGACTCTAAGGTACAGTGTATTACTTGCGGGAAGAGGAAAATAATTACTTAGCTGATAATGAGAAAAAACCGTCAAAGCTACCTTTTCCATAAGGGTCAGCAGTGGAACAGAAGATACCACCTCTAACAAAAGATTTGTCCTTATATCATTTACAATACAGCTTATTTAAAACATACTCGGAAAACACCACAAAAAGATTCATAAGACAAAGCTGTTGTCACATTTTCTGAATACTAACAAAACCAAGTAGTACTTAATTGAAAGAAGAAGCTATAGCTAATCACTCTCTCTTTCAATATATTGTGAGCATGCTAAGGAATGTTTCTAGTAAACCTCTCCCTCCAAAAAAGGCTGGGGCTAAGAATTCTTCATTTTAAAATCTAAACAACATACAATTCAAAAACCCATAAAATACAATCATAAAATATAGCGTGTAAAAGAATGTTCCTCTTCACAGTTTGGGATAAAGGGAAGTTGGAACTTCTAAATAAGCGAATGAGTTAAATACTCTGATTATCTCCATTATTAAACCTGTTTCTTTAATTCACTTATGGGACAAGACAAGTTTGCTAGGTTTTTCATCTGGTGATTGAAAAAAGGGATTTGTTACAAAACACTCTTGCCAACGTAAGATACCTGCACATGTGTAACTTAATCTAACACGTGTTAGTAGCAATAGACAGACCCTTTGACGCTGTAGTGAGTAGGCCCTTTGATACTCATCCACAGTCAAACACCATGTTTAAGATCAGTCCGCAATGTAAAACTGCTTTGAAAGTTTGGCTTGAACAAGATTATTCAAGAAAACCGCTCAAACAAGATACCATAACATGACAGATCTGAAGAAACAGCTTTCAATAAAAGCAGATGGGGCATGCTTCTTTTCTTCTGCAAGGCGATTTGTTCTGTGACATTAGAAGGGACAAGATCAGACAGAACCAACAACCTAATCAATTGAATCGGTGTCACTGCCTCCCACTATAAACAGAATCTCCCATTTAAGCATCTATCAGTCCTATGAGAGGAAGTCGAGACACACTCAGGGAGCAATACTCATATTAAATAGGACCAAACAGAATTCTGCACACTTCCGAAGTGTCATCTGGTTTGCTTAATTAAAGTAGCTTTTGTCAGGTAGGGGAAAATAAAAAAATAAAAAAATTAAACGTTTCTAAGTTAGGAGAGGCAAAATATACATGATAATACTCTCCGATTAATTTAAAATATTGTATTCATCACTAAGCTTTTATTTTTGTAATTAGTTTTTAAAATATGTAAGAAAAGGGCAAGTCCTTTTTAGGACTTTTCAGTGTTGTCCAGGATTGGAAGTCAGCAAAGATTTTCCTGGAAAAAATTCAATTTGTAAAACTATTCAAACAGCAGCAACAGAGATTTGCATTACTACAGCATTACCTAGAGGAAATTACTAAATTTCTACTAAATACTAAAATAAATGTTTCTAAAAACATTGGGTTAAATAGCATAAAACGTATCAATAAGTTCATATTACCACTGTCTTACCCAACACCTCATTTTTATTATAATAAAAATAAGGTTTTCCTACCTTCAGGTTAACAGGTTTACCTATACTTTAAATCATACATGTGAATATATGCTCCCTCATGCAGAGTACAGAACACTAACATTGGGGGAAAAGAGGAATTAATTAGCTACCACAGCTGCTTAGTTCTACCCATTAGTAACAACATTTGAGAGGCAAAATAAAGACTACAACATTTCCTAACAAGGACATGGCAAAATGACATCCTCACCTTGTAGCACTGAACCCAAGTTTGAGTTTCTCTACAGCGAAGCCACTCCTGACCGCTCAGCTTCACTGAAACCGCTCACCTCAGCTTACCTGAGATGTGTCCCCAGGGCAGGGAGGGACAGCTATCAGACATGGTCTTCCAGGAGAACAGCTGGAACAGTTTGCTCATCTTATTCCATTGAGACGATTAGCAGAGATTCCAAGAAACTCTCTTTCCATTTGAAAATGAAGATGGAGGACAACAGTTTCAGACACAAAATATGCTGTGGCTTTAAAGATGATAATCAGAAGATTCTTGAAAATTATTTAAGAGTAATTTATTAAAGATTAATTAATTAAAATGTAGAATTATTGAATTAAATATAGAGTTAAATCACTGAATTATTGAGTGATAAAAAATACTGCAACTGATTTAAATTGTTATAAATTTCTATTCTTAAATCTGAAATACTGTAACATACAATACTGCTCATTTGCAGTAGTATGATTATGTAGATATTAAACTTTATCATCATACAACAATGGTACTATAGACATCTAGCATGGATAAGCAGGAATAGTGCCTAAGCTCTGTAGCAATAATGAAAATTACAACTTTTAGATATAAATTGGAACGCTCATTGAATTAAGTCAGCCTTTTATGTTGACAGTATACAGTATGAAAAACAAAATTAGAATCTTTATTTAATTTCTACTAGGAGTTCAAAACCGCAATTTCAGAAGTGCTTGATACAGAATGTCTTTTTTAAAAATTGATTTGCATTAACCTTTTGACAGTCTTCCTAACTAAATTAGTTTAAAGGGTGCCTAACATCTGCACTGACATGTACTATCCCTGTTTCTATTCCTAACAAAATTCCCTTGCCAGGCTGATGTATTTCAGTGGCTTTTCCTTCAGAATTATTTTAAATAAAACAATAAATACATGCCAGAGGTTATAGAGCCAAGGGTAGGGGGTTTTTGTTTGTTTTGGGTTTTTTGGGTTTTTTTTAAAGCATAGTTGAAGAAAATAAGACCCTCCTACAAAAAGAAAAATTTCTTTTCTCATGCTTATTGTCAAATGATGTCCTGCCATATGTAGGCTTTTGAGTTCAGTTTTGGGTCTGCTTCTACTCAAAAGGCAGTTGAATGGTTTCAAACATTAGTTTTGTCTTTACCCTGTGGGTAGGTGAAATGGAGGGACTTGAATGTGTCAAGTTTTCCTGCTAAGTATTCAAAGCTCTTTGCTAATCTTCCTGGTGACTTCAATTCTCTGCAACTGAGTTTGAGCATCTTAAAATAAACAATTTCCTATAACACCTTTTGGTCCCGCTGCTCTCACACAGATGTGTGATAGTTAACTTTTAAATAGTAAAATTGTACAGCAGTTTCCATTGGATGAAACCTTGACAATGTAGGTTTCATTAGTAGACAATTTTTAGGCATACAAAAGAAAACTACTATTATGTTATTTTTTCAACTACCTTAAATACAAACCATTCCTTTACAAAACATTCAACAGGGTAGTGCAAATAGCATACTGTTCTCCAGTGTCAAGCAACACATACTTACTCGGACCAAGCTTTTTTGTTACTGATCTTCTTGTTTTAAAAAAGTTAAGCCAAAAGCTTTAATTGAATGATTAAAGTTTAATCTCTTACCAACTATGATTAAGTGGAATCCCTTTAACTGTAATCTGAACATCTTTTTGCCATTTCTGCCCAGAAGCTATGGCTTCAAGAGACCTAGTATAGAGAATTCTGTTGCACATAATACTTTTACCAAGAACATCAAGTATAACATCAAGCATAATGCATCTTTCATGTTTAGCCTAGTGAACAGGCTTCTTTCCCCAAGACCAAGAAGTTAGCCTTTAACAAAAGCAACCCAGAGAAAAGGATTATGAGAAGTACATCAGCATTACCAATGGGCTTTAAAGCAATCTAATTATGTAGCAACATGTTATGTTTTGTGAGAAAACAAGCAACCTAATAACCAGATTGTCATTGGAAGGAAAATGAAAAATGCATGCTAGCAGTGAAATACTAGGTTTTCCTCTGCCATCTGCATCCTATAAAATCCTGTCGATATCTCATTGAGCTGACAGACTCTCTACTAAAATGCTTTTGATTATGTTTTTTAAGAATTTATAGCCTTTGGAACATTATTTTAACTTAAGAATTACTTGCCCTATTTCAGGCTTGGAACTACAATGAGAGGCATTCCAGTGTAAGCACCACCTTCCAAAAGACAATGATTAAACACCCATTAGATACAGAAGTTCAACTCTATGATGAAGTCATTTTGTATTATATTTATGACAAAATAAAGTAAGTCATTGATAAGACACAAGATATTAGTTATCCTCATTTAAAAATTGAGGAACATATTATTGCTTAAATTCTGTTTGTAGAATAACTAACTTGATTACAGGTAGGCTTTTACACCACCACTAAACCACCTTCAGAAAAAGTGAACACATTTCCCAGAATTACAACTTATGAAGGTTAACTGCTTTGTTTCACTTTGAAAAAAACATCCATAAGCGATTTCAATAAATATTTCCATCTTAGCCAAGAAATAATGGTATAACAATGGAACAGTAATCCTGAGACAGCTGCATTTTCAGTATCATCTAAACCTCCCAGATCAGAAATGTGACATGATCTGACTTGCAGTATAAAATCACATTTCAGGTTGTATGGAGCCACCATATTTTAGTCCTATCACGATATGCAGAATTTTAAGACTGTATGATACAGTCACCTGGAAACCAGGTTGCCACTGCTATTATCTCATTCTCAATCCACACTTAAATTCTAACATAAATTTGGCAAGTAGTATGTTGAAAACTTTTAGAGTTAGAAATCTATGTTGTATACAGCCTGAAAGCTGTAATCCCAAATTTCAAGATGTAAAAGGCATTAATCTTCAGAAGTTTGAAGAGCAATGCCTGCTAAGCTTATGCAGCAAATGCACTGACAAAAATGATTAGTTGAGAAACCAGAAAATCCTTCCAAGCACTGCTTCTATACCAACACTGAGAAATAAGAAAGAACTCTTCCATCAGGGGACAAAAACCACTGGCTCTTGTGGAAAAACCTTTTTTTTTTTTTTTTAATTCACCTATTTAAAATTTACATCTTTAAAATCCCGACACTACATGCAAAATATTAAGGAAATCTTTGTAAAAAAACTACATACAGCTATATTCTGGTTTTGATAAAAATCTTTCTTCTCTTCTATAAAGGAAGAAAGTACATGACATCACTGTTGTCCTTGACTAAGGCATTGCACATCTTTTGACTGATGTGTCAATAATATTTTTCCATAATACATAAAACTGAGGAAGCAACTCAGAACCCACCAGTCCTCAACTGTGAACAAGGAATTAAAAATTAACATGTGACTGCAGTATCACCCTGGCTGTATCTAAAGTATTTAAGACAATATGATATAAGAAAACCACTACAGAAACTAATAATGGAAAAAAATTATTTCATTCACCTGTTAAACTTATCCATACAAAAAGATGCAGTACCAACATGCCTTAAACTTTACCTGCTCCTACTTCACTTTTACTTCTTTTCTCAACAGTTCATCTTAATGATGTTACAAGAACCACCGACAGCAAATGGACAAGTGTTCTTAAAATAATGTAATGATTCACTTTTTTCTTCTTTTGCCTCTAATTCCACCCCCCCCCCCCCCCGCGCCCCTATTTTTCAATGAACCCTCTTAATGTGAAAACCTGCTTTTCCTTCAAGCACTCTTTTAGGAGCATTTGCTTTCTGACCAGGTTATTTAAAACTAACTACTTGTTATCATTTACAGCAAAGCTCCCATTGATGCCCTTTCTAATACTGCTGTAGATTAGTTACTATATGCAGCATTGCTTTGTTTCATCAAGTAAATGGTGTGCTATCATTTGAACACTTTATCCTTATATCAAGAACTTCAGAAAAACTGCTGTTCAATAGCTATTGTATAAAACAGTACAAAAAATTAAAAACAATTTAAATCCAGCATACTGTTCTAGTCCAATACAGTAAAAAAAAAAAAAAAAAAAAAGGTTTTTTTACTGTCTCATTTCAGAGACAATATACCAGAAAGACAACAGAAAATGCTGGAAACAAACAGAAAATATGAAAGACAATTCTTGATTATAAGCATAACATCCAGTCCTCATTTTATTCCCCAAGTCTCAGTAAAAGAATAAAAAGATTCTTCCTCCCTTCCCAGGAAATAGATTAGGTAGGCATGACATTTTTCCACTTCACTGTTGTATGCGTTTATAAGCTTTCCTTTTGTAGCATTTATGAATTCAAACAGTGCTAGGGTTAAGCTGGAGCAAAGCAATTTGGCATGCTTGCATCTGCTTTTATCAGGGAAAGCAAAAGCAATCCATGAGGTCTGGACTGACCTTAAAGCACAAGTATTTATGTGGAGATTCTAAGGGCTTACCAATTGTGTTTGGTAAGAGGGAATCTAAATTCGATCACGCTTGCACACAATGTCACCTTAATTCAAGCAATCACCTTTCAGTTCTTCTGGTGCATCAATAATATAATTGGCATTCTATTACTATAAATATTCCCTCTTTAAAAAGGACATACTAACCATACAGTCCAATTCTATAATGCTACTTTCTACAGGACAGTCAGGTTTCCAAAGTCAGCTATTTCCAAAATCAGATAATTTATTATAAAAAATTAAATCCATGCTGTTCAATGCAATTATATTTTCAATAAATATATATAAACAGTGATGTCTTCCACAAACAACTGTCCTAGAAAAATATTTAAATCAATCACCTCAAAAGAAAACAAGTACAGAATATTGTCTTAGAAATCTCAGATACATGAAGGATGGATGCAGTTTGGAAAATAGGTCTTCGTTGCTTTCACTAAGCAAGATATTTCTAAATTAGTCTGCTGAAGTATAAACGCATTCAGAGAACTCACTTTTCTTCCTCTAGGAACTGGACACTACTACTTTGTTCCAGGGTAGGATTACTCCCATTCATTTGTGGGATTTGAGCAACTATTAATGTTTCCAACTTTCAAGTCCACAATAAATTAAAAGAAACGCATATAGGAACAGGTAGTGGGGAAATTTTTCCTGCCTCTCAGTGACAAAGATACTTAATCAAATTTAGATCCACTGCAGTGTGAGCAGTAAAACAATGTGAATACACAGTCTGCTGCTTTGCAAATGGACTGCTTTTCCTGAACACATCTGTCTTTCCACCTAATAAGCCTTACCATTATTGCCAGGTAGTGATGTGCCAGTGATTAAGATTTTGTTTTAATTTTTCCTGCTTTAACCACTTCCTCCATCCTTTTTTGTCCTTCCCAGGTTACTTCCTTTAACTACTAGATAATCTGAGACTATTTTAAAACTGGTAGTACACGGAACTCATCCTCAGTGACATGACAACAAGTCCCACCTCTCATACATTCTAGGTATGTCAGCAATCTGTATTTGAATACAATCTGGTGTCCTGTGGCCCTGACTAATGTGTTTTGGGCTTTTCCTCGTAAAGAGTACTGATAAGTCAGTATTTAGGATTGTTTGTTTCCAAATAACCAGCATCTTAAACACCGGACACCATTTTGACATAGTATTGTTCTCTCTTCCCTTTGATTCCTTCAGTCTTTTCTAGCTAGGCTACAACTATTTATTTTAATATTTCAAGAAAAAAGGCAGGTTTTTTTGTCCCCACCTCTTACTGGAAAAACAAACTTGCTGACATCACTCATTTTCACCAATAGTCTAGTCACAGCATGTCCTTTGAAGGATTTTTCCTTCTTTTTTAAATGAATGGCATGAGAAGAGCAGCTGGACATTAATCCTTCAACATCTCTAAGAAATTAAGGGTCATCTATAATTTTCATAGCAGCCCAATGGCACCTGTTATGCACCATTACATTCTTACTACAATGGTATTTCATTAGTCTATTCAAACTTAAATATATATTATCTTTAGGTTTAAAATGTTGGGCTGAGCAGCTACGTGTGCTAACACCTTCAACAATTTCCATGGCATAGAAATTTACACAACAGAATATGTTCTTGAAATTTTTACGCCTGGCTGTCTCAGGATGCCAATTCTTACAGAATTCAAAATGATGGCGGCTACACACTGTCAAGTATAGTCCTTCCATTCTGCCTACGCTATCAATCCCTTTCTTACATCAGATATCGAGACTTTTCTTAGTTCTAGTTGTCCAAAAATATTTCTGATTTTGCGGTGTCTCTAATCTGTTATTTGAGGATTCACACACACAAACGTACACTTCATTCAAAGAAAATGACCACTGGCCTACCAACAGGAAAGAGAATTGTTGTAGCTCTTAACAACTCCTCCACTATCAAACTGAACACAGAATTGCAGAAGGAAAGACACTTGCATTCCTTTCTTCTCAGTTGTCTTTGGAGCTCCAGACTTCTTGCAGTTCAAACCAAGAATGCTTGGAGGACTGGGAATTCAGGCCACATGTTCTCACAAAAAGACAAATTGATCCAGTTCACCATGTCTGTTCAGGGCTCAAAACCAAAGCAATCTGGCTTTCAACTGAGACAGAGACCAACACATACAATTCCATTACCACCAAGTACAAGGTTCAACAACATACTCCATCACTCTTTACTGCTCAGCCAGTCTGTATGTTAACATCCTACTAACATACTAAAGGCATATCTACGCTGCCTTTTCAGTTCAAAGAAAACCTGCATGATTCTCTTAATCTGACATCAAATCCAGATCAGTAGCTTATGCTGAGGGGCAAGTCATAGTAGCTTGACCTCAGCTCAGTGCTTAAGGGGTGAGACAGCAGCTCATATTCACCGGTTCACAATGACGGTGTGAAGAGCTCCTAAGAAATCTGCTCTTACTAGGGCAGAATTAAGCACATTCTCCTCAGAGTTTTTTTGTCTTCAAGTATTCCTCCATGGAAAAGCAAGTCTAACAATTAATGCACGTAATAGCATCCGACAGCAGCTATGCAGATGTGCCACCTAAGGGATGCAGACACTGAAAGGAATCTAACATACATCTTCACTCTGTACCCAAATAAAGAACAGGAGAAAGGAGAACAGGAGAAAGAACCGGGATGGTTCTGTGTGTGTAGGAAATGGAAGCCAAAACTATCTGAACTAAAGATAAATATAAAGAGAATAAGGATATTTGATTCACAGGTCACCTATGGCATGCAACATCAGAGGTACCACAATAGCTACAATTAAACTAAAGATTACACAGGTACAAACAGCTGTAAATCTACAAATTGCTGCTGTCATATATATAAGTACATTTTCTTGCTTCTCTTAAAACTTTAACTTTGAAAATACTTCTATTCATGGCAAATATTTGCTCCAATCTTTTTTTTATTCATCTACCTATAAACAGCTTAACTATGCATATAATACTAAAAATTAATTTACCATATCATAAAACGCAAACATGGTCAGGGAGAAAAAAAAAAAAGAAAAATCAAAATTCATACGCAGCATAGCATACATTAGTTTCTTCTACGTTCTACAAATCTGTTGTTTAACAAGTGTTTAAACAGTTGATCATAGTGATTTACATTTTATGACACCACAAATTCATAGCAATTTAAATTTCATGGCATAATGTGACTAACTTGAATTTCTAAATCTTTCTTTTATGTTGCAGGCTGCTTTAATTATCACAGTTCAAATTTCTGAAACTGACAACAGACAATCTCAAATTGCAAAAAAGTTGTTGAAAACAAATATAAGATTATAGAATATTTGAATTGGTCCAAAAAAGTTTATTGATGAAAATGGCTCTCTGCCATGGTGCCTGATTTATTATCTAACCTCTTCTTAGCAAAAAACTATTTCTACGTTAACTATTAATCAAAGAACAATTAAGTTACACATTTATGAGTAAGTACAGGATGCTGAATTATCTTCAAAGCAAACACTAAAATTACTATGATACTTATACAGAGACATCTATTATGCTCTCCTACCTAAATTTTAGGTATTTATTCACATAAGACACAGTAGAAAATCCACAGCTATGCTGTATTATGTACCTTAATTTCCTGCTTTCTGTAGAACGGCTTGATGCATACTACTACATAAGCAATCCTCATGCAAATTCAGAACCATCATAAAAAAGCCACTTTTAATTAGTCTTTTTCCCCCACCTGGCATTACTCAGCTGGGGATCAAAACCAGTACCAGTGCATTTATTTTTAAATACACTAGCATTAATCTTCGTAAACACAACTAAACCAGAATAACTTAACCACTGTGAACAAAGCAGAAGTCGGCTGTCATTCTCCAAGACTGGGCAAGCCTCAGCACGTCAGCTCTCTTTATATTATCCCTCTATCCCTCAGGATTTTTGTATGGTAAGACAGACACCTGGCTTCCCGTACTTCAAGGCTACATAAAGGATAAACATGCATATGTGAAAGTAAGGACCTGCCTATCAGTAAGAAAAGAATATTTGACCTATATATTAATAATCTTTTCCACTTTGTTCAGCTACTACTGTATGAAAAAAGTCTGTACTAATATGATGTTGCTTCTCTGTACTGCTTGAATGATGCCATAATTCAGTTGTTAACACTAACATCATTCAGCAGTCATGTACATAGAGAGGGAAGCCAAGGCTAAAACAATTTTGGCCAGTACCTATTTCCTCTTAAGTTACAGGGGTACTGCCCTGCCAGCCTAAATGATTCTATGATTCTAGGTTTGTCAGCAAGACAACCCAACGTAGCCAAAAAAATCAATTTGTACAAACCAAAGTTTCATCTGGAAGATTATTAACAAACTAGTAGAACCAATTACCAAAGGAAGTGGACACTCACTCCATGCTCAGTTTCTTCAGATGAAGACAGCCTTTCCAGCAGGTACACTTCAGCCTAACAGAAGTTATTTGCCTCCATCATGAGAAATGAGTGAAATTTACATTCTGACACAGGAGGCGGAACTAAACGCTTCAATCGTCTCTTCTGATCTGTACTACTATGAATCTATACATCACCCTAGTACCATTATGTGCAATTTAAATCTTATTTTAGAACAATAAGAAAACACAAACTTGTCCAAAACCAAGTTTTTATGAGTCTTTTCTTCAGTATTCCTGGAAGAAGAAAATCAAGTGAGGGAGAATTACCTCCTAGGTTCACCTCATTACTGTTCCACTGAGAAAAAACATTTCTACCATCTTCCCTCTTTTAACTTCACAGCTGCACCTGAATTATAATGATTCTTCAAGTTATTTGGACTAGCAAGATCTGATTATATAAGGAACAAAATATGCACTCCAAAATTGGGTCAAATGAAGGGACAATGCTGCGTATGTATTAGCTAGGAACTGAGGATTTAGGAAATAGGAACGCAGATTTCAGGTGCATACATCTTCACTATTGTTGAACATTTTTAGAGACACCATTAAGTGTGCACTTATAAATTGTATATCCATGTTTTTATTAGCATGCCTTTGGGTTATCCTCTCATAAATCCCTCTCTCATGCACAGAAAATCTGATTCATGTCTCAGCCTTCTACCAAAAAAACCTGAACACATACAAAATACACTTTAGCCTATGTTGAAGAGTTTATTACAAAAGCAGCAGCCTTTTGCTGACTTTTTTAAATGTTTTTGTTCACTTACATTTTACTTCAGAGCTTGTTTTGAATATTCTTTTTACATCTGTGACATTGCCATTGATCCGTTCTGGTCAGAAGTCCTACGTTTATTTCTTTTGAGCAAACTAATGGGCTTTCTGAAGGAATCATTTTATTTATTTATTTTAAAGGAAGCTAACAACTAATGGTTATAGCAATAAACCACACTGTGGCAAGTTAAATTACAATCAGTCTTCAAGATCACCAGAAGTCATTCTGGTTCTTTGTTATGCTCTGAACTACAATATTGAGTGCAGGTGCTGTCTATAATGACCCGGCGAACAGAATTCAGCTGAACATCTTTATCTAATTTTTCAAACCTAGAACATTATGTCCCATTTCATTTTTACGAGACTTATTTCAAACTTTCCCAACACAGATCTGGGGTACAAAGAGGATATTTTTCTTTGGGTTTTGGGGTTTTTTTTTCATAGCTCTCTAAGCCATCCACAGAACTCATCAGCTGGATTCTTGTCAGCTGTTGTCGAGCTTTACAACAGTCATATTGATTGGTATCTCCCAAAGGCATATTGTAATCATTTTACCACTGATGGGTAATAGGCAGACACACACTTTGACATTCCCCTTAGATATGATAAATGCAATCCTCATTTTCTCAGATCTTGTGCAATTCACCACATATCCATCCATCACCTCAGAACGACCCTTTCTATTCCACTGAAGCTGCAAAGCCCAAAGATATTTATGTCTTCTTAATTCATACATATGCCATACATTCCATAGTCCTATTTTTGATTAGTTCTTGGTGGTTCAGCTCATCATTTCCACAGTGAAAATATCAGCTGGTGTATTTCTTTTGAATAATTTTGTACAGCATCACTTGGAATAAAACTTTATTAACAGGCTTCTCCCCCAGTGTTATCTATCTCAAATACCAGAGGGTAATGCTGACACGTGTGCCTACCATGGTTTAACCCCAGCCACTAAGTACTATGCAGCCGCTCATTCACTCTCCCCTAGCTCCCCAGAAGGATGGAGAGGAGAATCAGGAAGGCATGTAAAACTCAAGGGTTGAGATAAAAACAATTTAATAATTAAAATAAAAAAATTAAATACCAATAATAATAATAATTAGAATGAAAAGGAGGGAGAACGGGAGAGGAATTATAATCCAAGGGGAAGGGAGGAAAAAAACCCAAGTGATGCACAATATAGTTGCTCACCACCTGCTGACCAATGCCCAGTCAGTCCCCAGCAGACCTGGGCCAACTCCCCCCAGTTTACATACCAAGCATGACGTTCTATGGTATGGGATACCCCTTTGGCTAGTTTGGCTCAGCTGTCCTGGCTGTGTCCCCTCCCAGTTTCTTGTGCCCCTCCAGCCTTCTGGTTGGCAAGGCCTGAGAAACTGAAAAGTACTTCACTTAGTATAAACATTACCTAGCAATAACTAAAAATATTTGTTATCAACATTATTCTCATATCAAATCCAAAACAGAGTACTGCACCAGCTGCTAAGAGGAAATTTAACTCTATCCCAGCTGAAACCAGGACAGTGCCACATATGGATCAATTTGTTTGTGGACTGCCACAATTGCTCTTATTATTAAGAACAGAAATCAGTTTGTGGTTGTTACTAGCTAAAGCAAAGATCCAATTTGTCTGCTTTTAACAGCATATTCTCCACTGATGCCTATTACCCTCAAATGATCATCAGTTCTAACATGCATCTAGTTTCTGAAAACCCCTGCAAACCAAAGCCACCACTGAAGTAGCCTGTTACTGCCATGTTAGAGAAAACCTAATTTTATCCTCATAGGGACGTTTTAAGACATGCACAATGCAGACCTGGTTAAGGTGCTATGTGTTTATGGAAGCAATATATAAAACATAATCAGCATAATCTTTTAAATAAAAAGGTCATAAGGATTCCACAAGCACTATAATTGAACAGAAATTACATTCTGTGTCTGTAAACATTACATCCAGTATGCACAGTACTTCATATAGTCAGTTTTCAGAGACAGCTGATTCAAAGAAAATTAATTCTCTTTAAACAGCAAGAGAACAAATCCATGTCAATATAGCAAGATTACTTTTCCATATTAGAATTACACTTGTATTCAGTTTTGCAGTTAAAGTATTTTTAAATATCAGTCAAGCGCACATCTAACTGGATGTAAGTTGATGTGAATTAGAATAGGTAACTCACATAAGCATTTAAAAAAATATAAAACAAATAACAATATACACATTTTCTTTAAGTCACAAACTTGCTAGCTTACCAACTAATGTGCACATTCTTGTTTCAGTTACCAAAATTAGGGGTACTGAGGAACTACATATGTTCGTATGCATTAGGAAGAATAATGCCTTAATTCAGAAGGCTAGACCAAAGCAGAAAGTTTCATTATAAAAAAAAAATTATATATATATTGTGATTATGTGTGAATCACCTCATTATTGTAACACCTGTAATGATTAAAAAAAATAAGTGTCTTAAGTATCTCAAGTCTTAACTATTACACTTCAGGTCAATGCCATTTAAAATTCAACCCATAATAATTTTCCCTAAAGATTTAACTTTATCAATTGCTACTACTACTGTTTTTTTATCTCAGAGCTGTAAAATATTTCTAAAATATACAAATCTATTAACAATACTTAAATATGATCTACCTTCAGTGTTCATACCAGAAAAAAGGACAGTCACAAACATTAGTCAGTACTTCAAAGAAAAGACTAAAAATCTTCTAATTTGAGAACAAGAAACTTTTCTAAAAATTTATTAAGTAGCTACAACAGATAAAATCAAGGATCAATGAAACAATTATTTTTCAAGTTTTACTCTGTAAGTTAAATATTGTACTACTGTAAATCAAAATATTTGGTTAAATGGAATTTCCATCATAGCTTAATAACCAAACATAAGCAAACAGAAATTCAAGTGTTATGTACTTTCTGTGGTTACTATAATGGCTAATTCAATAACCCTCAATGGAGCGTTACTGCTGATTATTCTAAGTTGGATAAAGTAACTTGTAACAATTACTGTACTTTGAAATTTTACTCTAGTAAAAGTATTTTTAAAACTATATATATATATATATCATAAAGGGCCAGAAAAACTTCTTGCTATGGTTGACATGGGAAAAATCTCTAATCAACATTTACTAAGCATTAAATTTTGTGCTTCTTTTGTTAATACTCTCAAAATGACAAGTAAAAATTTGTCACTGCAAAAGTAAAGCAGTCAAGCCAGCCACATATGAGCTTCAAAGAGCAACCTACACAAACTCAGTGCCCTAACATCGATATCATCACAGAAATTCAAAGACTGTTGAGATTATGGCAACATTTGGCCTAGTATACAAAATTCTAGCTGCACTATTTTGGGAAAATATAATAAAATCTCCATAAAAGTTTGACCACTTCAAATTCTAAGAAAGCACTCATAATGAAAATGGAGATGACTGTCACTGGCCCACTGAACAATAAAACTGTTCTTAGCATTGGATCTTAAATACACAACTAAAAGCTTTTTCATCTTTCTTTTCAGATAATGTAATTGCAAACTTTCTTTGGAAATTAACTTTCCACACAATACGAAGCCCTCCATGTAGTTCCTGGAAGATTTTTTAATTTTTTTTAACCACAAACCTTTTAATTATTAAATGTGGCTTACATTTGGATCTCTGGAAATATTTTTTTTTTATTCACTATTTTTCTAGCATTTCATTTCACTTTGTTACTTAGGGTGTGAGCAGGTTGGTGATTATGCTGATAGGCAGAGAGTGGGGAGAAGTACTCTCTCCACATTTCATTCAGATAATAGAAATCTGCAAGCTGCTCAGTGTGACAGATGAGCTATGTGAGCTAAAGCAACTTGTTCCGCTTGTCAGACTCCAAGAGCCTCAGCAGCAAGATACAATTGTGATGACACCACGATCGCAGAACTGGGTCAAACATACGGTCACTTTAAAACAGAATGTCAACCATTCTTTCTACTTGAGGAATTTGATTCAGTGACACTAAAAGCTGTTAGATACCATTAGCTTTATATCTAGGTTCAAAATGAAACTGTTACTTTGACAGTATTTGAAGAATCCTCTTGTGAGCCCTACATCACCATTAAAGTTTGTAGGTATCACAAACTGTCAAATAATGTTACTATTGCCCATAGGGACTGGGTACTTTATGACCAGAACACTCTCCTGTGTTGCAGCTGGGGCTCTGTGCCTTTGGACCAGTATTTCCATTACGACCTTTGTGAAGTAAATGGATTAATATCCTCACAGGTTTTTAAAGAAGATGCAAATTTTTTTAATTGCAGAAATAGAAAGAAAAGATACCTTCAGTCATGCCTAGACCTATTATTTTGTTTAAGTTTACCTCATACAGAAATTTTTTTTTTTATTATTTTTGTGGCATAGGAGACTTACTAACTGAATTATAGTACACATTTAAAGAGAACTTAAAAGTAGTATCTAATAACCTATTCCAATTACTCCCTTAAATCTTGGAAGATTCACTTGCATTATAATGTAATGATGAAATACCACATGCAATAATACTAGCATGCAAAGTTCAAAGTTTAAATAACTGTGGCATATAGATGATGCTACATGGTGGACCTAGGTAACATTTGGAAAAGCAGATACTGAGATGAAGATAGTTCTGGTCTTACTCTGATCAGAATTTGATCATCAGAATCGTTACTAAATGACATACAAAACTATTTTCTTGAACAGAATTACACCATGTATAAGTTTCAGCACAGGTAACTTTCCTCCAAAAGCACTAGAAATGTGAAAGAAAACAACAGAAGATGGAGACATCCAAAAGCAATTTCCTTCTCAATATTTACCAATCTGCGTTAGCAGTCTGAGGCAAGCTCAAATCATGGACTCTGGCCAAGCTCAGATTCCCATCCTATTAGATTCCACAGTTGAATTTATAGGTATTTCAATACACCACATTCAAAACATTTTATATATTTCAGGGTTTGAGGTATATATTTTTCTGGTTTGTTTACATTACATAATTGCCTTTCTAGTTCAACATAAAAATTTTCAGGAAAAATATTTTCAAGAAAAACTTCTGATGGAGCTGTTCAGTTGAGTGCAGTTAAAACCTTATATAATTCTTAAAAATAATTGTTGTTTACTTGCTTTGATTTCTGAATGTCTTTGATCTCATTCATTAATATTCATTAGTCTTCTGATGTTGGACTAATGAGAATCTTACACATTTCTGAGAAACTATTTAAACAATGTTATCCGATTTTTTCTGATTTATGTTTTTCAACACTGACAATACTTTATTCTTTGTATTCTCCAGCTTTTTCTTCAAACTTCCTGAAGACACAGTCTACATACTCTAAAACAAAGTAGAATTCAACAAATGTTTAACTAATTCAGTAATTATGAGCATAGAACCCTAAACGGATACCAGCATAAGCACATAATATATATGGACAGAATGAGTAATGCTCATACTCAGCATCATTTATTTCCATGTTTTACATACATTATTTATGTTTATGATGGAACATCTCTGAAGCAAAAAAAGTAGGATTACAGCCGCTTTTCAGCCTCAAAAATTTACAGGCACAAAAGCAGGGGTGTTGTTGCCAGAAGACCATACCAGCCACTGGTATTTCACATCACAGGTGCAGACGCAACATGCATGAATAGCTAGTCACTTGTATTCTTTGCATTTAAGAAAACATTAGTTGCTTTCATATTTAGTTTCCACTGTTTGCAATACATACCCACAAGAATATGAAAGCAAAGAGTGTCCCAGCATATGCTTGCACAATGTACCTGCAGTATATATACTGCATAAATTAGAAGCGCCCAGGGGAACCAATGTAAGCTTACAGGCTGAGACAATCCATCAGAACATGCCAACAGTTTCAGGTTAAACACCAACGGCTCATTCACCCTTCTTCTATACTGTTAAGAGTTTTGGTATTTCCCCATTCAAAATGCTGATTAACGCTACAAGTAACTTGGGCAAAGCAGTCCCATCCTACTACATCCATGTGTATGCAAAGATAATGACAATATGCAGTAACTTTCAAAGAAATATTGAAACTTCAGAAATAATAATCTATGCAATCATACTAGTAACTCTTACTTCTCCAAGCAACTGCAAAGGTCTTTTGTTGAAATATCATTTTGGTTAAAGAAATTATTTGGCATAAACCTCAGTGTTAATCAAGTCAATTTCACACATTCACATTTGCTTCACAGGCATCTGGATTTATGCGTCTACCATAGTTCTTATATTCTGGTCTTTCACTGGTATTTCCAACTTAAAGATCAAATTGAATTTTATTTTCTTTTAATTATTTTGAGATACAACTACACCAATTTGACATTACAGCATTCTATCTAGGAATTAACTCTTACATCACAAGGGAAATATCCGATATAAGCTTTCTAATGACAATAAATGTGCAAAAGCAGGAGAGTACATAATTGTACAGTGCCCACTATGGCATACAGAGAGCAGAACATTTGACTGCACACCCATATACCAAATTGCCATAAGCATAGAAAACCATTACTCTAGTCCTAGTATCAAGTAACAACAAAAACGTTCAAAGGACTAAGTATCTCTAATTCTAGGTACTCCTACTGACACAGGAGTGCCACTGGACACTTAGTACCTAATAGCACTGGAATCCACCAAACCCAAACATTTTAAGATAATTGTTTTAGGTATATCAAAGTTTAGATGATCTTCACTGGTACAAATGTTGGATTTATCTGTAAAGCTATGCATATTATTATGAATTTGGTTCTACATTACAGTGCGATTCTGGAAAAAATAAGGAAGTAATCTTAGAAGCTGCAGGAAGTACCCAAAGTACTTATATAAGCCAGATCCTGTGGATAATAATCCATCTCTAATTCTGATTATGTGCAATATCAGGCTTTATATATCCCTCTCAAATGTAAGCATTACTAATCTTCCTCTAAAGAACAGTATTGTCTCACTCTACACCTTTTCCCCCTTTCTATTTCTCCCTTTTCAGCTGAACTAACATAGGTCTACAATTAGATACTGATGCTTGGTCTTTAATTTTGATACTCAAACTCACCACTTGGAGATGAGCCATTATAGCATATATCATATTGAGATTTTTATCCCAGCTAATCAAGCCTTTCAAAAGCAAGCCACACAGCAGAATTGACATGACACGAAAAACATTAATGTCACAATACTGAAGGCAATTTTTTTCCTGATATCTGGGAAAGTGAAAAACAGGATAAAATTTTATTTAATAGAAATTGTTCCAAGTAACTCAAATATGTTCAATAGTTTTGTATGGTTTATGTTACAAAAACACTTACATTTTAATTTATACTTAAAATACCCTTACCCAATTTTTTTGTTTTGTTAAATCACACTGTCAAGGCCTAATAGCTACTGTTTCAGTTGCAGCACTGGGAATGATACGTATAGGTATAAAAAATACTAGAGCTATTTAATGGACTAGGATTGAAACAGCAAAACTGAGGAAAAAGCTGACACAAAAATCTCTCTCACTGAATACACTTATTTAAACAGAAAAGACAGTGCCTGCTACTAACAATAATGAATCAGTGGAGGGAAGCTTACAAATTATACTAATTAGTAAGAAGTAGGCAAGAAAAGAAGAGCCTCAAAGCAGTAGCAGCACCTTGGCAAAATGCCCACAAGCAAGCACACTACTAGTCTAGGCCTCACCATCCTTTCTGCGTCTTTCAAAGTACATGGACCCAGCAGTCCACTGTCTGCCATATGAAATTAGAGTCAACCAGCCTGGCCAAATACCCAATTTACTACAGTAATTTTTTAAACTAAAAAGAAATCTGTGAAACCAATCTGTTGCTACTAATATCCAGGCTTGGTTACATGCACACGAACCAAAACAACTGCAGATTAAATATATACTAAATTAATCTTTGGCAAGGAAGATTAGTGCTCTACTTAGAAAGACATCTATTACTTACTACTGAAAGAGCCGCAGCTTCCTAGATGAGATTTATATTCTTTTACCCATAAAAAGAGACTCAGAACAATTTTTTAACCTTTCATACAGCTGCAAAATATGTCCATCCTTTGCATAAAATGTGCACTAAAACATAGAGTTTTGTTATGTTTTGGTATTATGTTCTTTCAATAAACATGTTCTGTCTCATTCAGATTTAATCTCCTAAAGTCAGAAAAGAAAGAATGTCAGAATACTTTTCACAGAAAAATCTGATTTGGTTAAACAACTCAAGACTTTCCAAGGGAATGTAAACTTTTGAAAAGGCACTTCTGATCAAGTGAAAAATTGTCATTATTATTGTTTAGAAAATCTCTTTATTGGTATGAGTTACCATTTAAAAAGTCAACAAAAATATTTCTACCATTATGTCTAACAGACAGAACTACAATGTAAGGGGACTTATATAACAGCCATTTTTAGGACAAAAATTAGGCCCCTTACAGAAGCAGTTTCTTTCGTATTTAATAGATGCCCACTTTATTACTAATTTTCATTGGTTCTGTGATGGAAAACTGCAACTAGTTATGCTTCACTGACACACATGAATCCTTTTGTGATTATATTATTCAACCTGAACATTAATAAGCAGGACTGTGAGAAATTCTAAGGGATTGCACCACCACCCCTATTAAACCATTTGTGACAAGACACAGTTAAATATTGTGTATCTCTTAAATACACTATTCTAGCTAGGAAAATATTAGTCTGCCACATGAATTAAACAAGCCAAGAAATCAAAACCCAAATAAGGCTACTGTTTAATTGTGCAAACAGTACTTAATTTTTAAGATCCCATAAAATATGAAAAAATAACATGCATTACTAATACTGTTGTTTGGTTTTTTAAATGGACCTCAGTTACAAATGAGATCCACTACAGAAACAAAACTGACATCAAAAAAAACAAAGGAAAACAACTTTCATTAGTTCAAATGAAACTAACAAGAGCTACCAGCAGTAAAAACCTAACTTCTTTAAATTCCAAAATGAATCTCCTCTCCTGACCTTTGTAGAGCTCAAGATGCATACGTACACAGAATAAACAAAGTAATTTGAAAGCAAATTCACTATGTGTGCCTGACCTTTGAAACAGCACAGATAATTTTAATCAGATTTGCACAATGTTAGTCTGTCTCAGTTGCCATGTAGCAAAACAAAGATGACAAAACTACTTAAGGAAAAAATAAGAAAAAAAGACAACATTTTACCAAAGCAAAAGCATCTTCAAATACTTTTTAAATAGCCAACAACCCTAGAAGTCCTAGGTTCAAGAGAATTTCCCCTGAAATTCTACTTTTACTGTTAAAGCTGTACAATTCAGCTCTAGAGAGAAAAACCCCTTCTGCCAGTTACGCAAGTTTCTGTCAGTTACACAGAAGAGCTGACACCTAAAAGAAAAAAGCAATTAAAGTTACACAAACATTTTAAAAATTGGGTTTTCTAGGAGTGCCCAGTAGTTGCCTTTGCCTCCTCGATCACCCAGCATACAGTAGGCTATTTAAAGCTTCTCAGTTATGTTGATTATCTTAGATTTTCAGAGATAATGAGGGGAGAAAAAAAAAAATCAAGATATGCAGCCTAAATAATCTGACAAGCAGTGCTGACTTGTAAAAATCTCTAGCTACAAAGAAGAAGAGTTCTCAGAACTATACACAAATTAGCCTTAGTTGAAACTAGCTGACAATACTTTCTTTTCTGGAAGGACAGATGTTACAAGAAGAGTTGTAAACAATTTATCAGCCATCAAAGCTGACCATCGCTTGAAATACTTGGAAAAATAAAGAAAGAAACCTTATACTTTATGCAAGCTCCAAAACAGCTTACTGTAAATAGTTGCATTACTTATGTCTGATGAAATAAGAAGAATTAACAGAGAGCTGAAAGCCCTGTTTAAATTCAGAATGTGCAACCTCTATCAGATTAGACCTTCCACACTGACAGTGACAACAGGATTCTGCCCAAGCTGGAAAACATAGCATGACAGTAAAATATAACGAACTAAACAAAGACACTTTTAAAATGCTCTAGTTTGGCTTTGGTACTTTTGAGAAAAGAACAGTGAGTAGAACAGATATCCTTATTAATTTAGTATTTACTCAAGACTAAACTCTATTTAAGAGATGCAACAGGACAACATAGCTTTGTCAAATAATGTGCTTCAATCTAACAGCTGTAGTTGAAATTACTTCTAGCCTAGTTGGTTTTAAAGCTTAAATTCTTAGCATTTACAAGGTTCAGTTTAACAAACCACTTATATATCAGAACAGCCAGAAAGGAAGTATGAAGTAAATGCTGTTAACTACATATTTCTAACTATGCATGGCTCACAAATGAACTTTGTACATTGGTTGTTTCCTTGTAAAACCACCACTACCCTTGTAATCTCTAGAAGCAGAAAGGTGAGCCAAATGTGTTTCTAGAGACAGAATTTGGTCACCTGATCCACACTCAGATCATTAAGAACAAATAACATTTGACATAGCCTCTGAGACAATAAGCAACAGAAGAGTTTGTAAACCATTTAAAAACAAGCATTGCTGAAAGCTAACACGTTAAGGTGGGATCATGAACAGGACAGTTTTCCAGAACAGCAATCCACCATTTCTGTGTCACTGATTCATTATCTGAACTTGTTGTAGGCCAGCCAATCCTTTTTGATTATGGCAACAATCACATTCCTCTTCTGCCAGACTATTTTGGTCTTTTTCTCTCTCCTTTGCTCACAGTGGATTCTATCCTAGAGCTTCTCTTTTGCTACAGCTATCTGAGGTCCTCATCTTTTCCCAATAAGGGGGTTTAACTTATTCAGCTTATCAGGAAGTTTGAGGAGGGAGCTGATCACTGTGTACAGACACTTACAGAGTCTGACAATGTAAAGCATTCTGACCTTGCAAACAGTCATACAGGACCTAGGCCTTGGAAATGAACACTGGAGAAATTGAAAATTGAATAAGGTCTGATTTCCAGACACTGAAAGTAATCTAAAAGGAGCTGAAAAATTTGTAAATAAGTTTTGAAGTAACTTATGACCATGTTATTGCATTAAAATTTATTTACCTGAAATGGAAATTACCGTTCTGCTGTAAGGTAAAATCCAGTTTTGTTTTGTTTTGTTTGGGGTAGAAGAAGGAAGCCTACATCTACCACTAACTACTACAGTTTCCAGCTAGGAAAGCTCCAATCTATAGAATGTTCATCAGAGACTAGTGGAAAAAAAAAAATATTACTTCAATCACTCACCTCATTAAAGAAGAAATAATTTTTCTATAAAAAAATGTAAAGAGATGCAATACTCTGTTGAACTGCACTTTCAGGAGAAGCTCAGTCAAAACCTGCTTTTTTCTTCAAGACTTTTTTAAACAAATTTAGAAAAAAATTAGACTGAAGAAACCCCACCCTTGATCTGATTATTAGTTAAAACTGCTCTTCTATTTTTTTCAATTACACCTTTCAAGATCTTTTCTAACATCCTTAAAAATCAAAATGGACAACTACATGTTTCATTGTTTTCAATAGGAAAGAACACTAACAGCAACATCTGTTAAGCAGCAACATCTACCTTAAACAGAGGGGTGCAGAGACAAGACTTCACTGTTGACATCCACTCCAACTTCTAATAAAGTCTCCTAAACTGTCAGGCAAATTTTAACGTAAGACGTTTCTCCGGTGAACACTAAATCTTTATAGTGACAGGTATTTCAAGCTGTAGGCTTTAAGGTAGTGGGTTTTTTTTTTATTTTTATTTTATTTTATTTTAATTCAATAAATATACTGTGCTGGCTGCTAAAGGTATATAGGGGAAAATTATTCAGAAACCATATCCAAGAAAAACTCTGTTGATCTGCTCACAGTGTAGGCCAACAATCTGTCCATGCTTATTTGATTAGTTAAATTTACAATGCAGAACTTCTATGACCTGTTCAGAACACACACTAATAAATATTTTTTTTTGTTGAACTTCTATACAATATTTTTATGTCAATAGATACATTTTAATGTATATTTCTATGTCAGTACTTGTGTACACAGTAATGCAACTCAGCTACTGATCCATTACAATACAGCCACACCCATGTTTGACATTAATATGCAATCAATCCACTTTTGATGCAGTGCCCATATAGCTGGAAGTCTGTAAATAGTATCTGCAAAGAAATTACTGCATTCAGCTTATCTCTAAAATTGACTGTAAGCATCCCACTGTCATTAAAAGCTAAGAAGCAGTAGCCACCTTTCAACAGAGAAATCCAATAATAGAAGAGTTATCTAGTCAACTTTTGATTATAATCAAAATGGTTTAAATGAACCTGTTGAATTTATGGAAGTATTTGCAAAGATATGGCTAGTGCAAACAAGTTGTTTAGAAATTGTTGCTTTTCATCTCAGTTGTAGCAATGCACAAATAAAGCAGCACTTTGGTCATACTACTCCAGTGTAAATCTGGTTCAGAGGATGAGGCACTCAGTTATACCACATTTCCAAACACAATTTTCTGGGTGGTAAGGCTAGCAATTCTTCCACCTTAAGCAACTCCCACTTCTCTCGCCAGACCTTGCATAAGCTTGTGCGAGCAACTGTCTGTAAGCTGTAGAATGAATTGGAACAACAAACCTTTCAAGTTTGTCAAGGTTGAAAACAACCCATTTTTGTATAGTCAGTTTGCTCAGATGTCTCCACTGGTCTGACTCACCACATGATCCAAGAAACAGCTGTACCAGTATAACAAATGCATTACACATGGGAAAGGAAAACAGCAGCTGAGATGGAGTTGTTTGACCTGGAATTCCTTGAGCTGGTTATGATATTAAAAACAAAATAAATAATAATAAAAAAAGAAATTAAAGCTTCTGTTAGTAACTTCTTTTTGTAGTGGTTTATCTGTCCTAAAAAAAAACAACCAAACAAAAAAAACAGTAGTACTTATACTGTTAGCAAGCAGTTTAGAATCTAGGGGTTTTTTTAATCATTTCTCACTTAAATGATTACACAAGTATCTCTAGAAAGACCCTGTATCTCTAGACAAACTGCTGTATCCGCACTAAAGCACTAGCTCAGTATTTCTTGCATCTACATAGCAAGAAGCTAGCCTTACAAGTACCGATGTAGCTCACTCCCGTTACCAAGCTACTCTTCCCACCCTTGACTTTGAACATTTCTGCAGTGGTTTCTGCATGGGCTCAATCCATGCTAGCGCAGCTTCAAAACTCACTGTCACTTCAGCTGCCTGTATGGTTATATCCTTCCAGATGCTAGTACCATAGAGCAGCAATACATTTGATCTGGCAACAGCAGTCACAGTCTTACCATTTGAATGATTAATATGTGACTTCATCCTCTGATGCTTAGAGGACCATCTAATCACCATCAGCCCCAAGGTATCTAAGTTTCCATTATATGTTTTCAAAAGGTAGTATAGTACAAAAATATTAGTGAATTAACAGCTCTACAATAGGTGGTTTCTTACAACGCTGGAAAATATTTTTGGTAGTTGCATCATACAGTCTCAACACATAAAACTGAGAACTAGTTAAGATTTAGATCTTGGAATAAACAGAAAACATTCAAGGAATAACGTAGGATGATTTTATCTTTTCTAATGCTGCCTTTATATTCCTATTTTCAATGTACCAACAAGGAACGCTCACATACATGCTAAGTATACCTCAAAAACCAACATTACAGTAGAAAAATATATTAAAAACAGCTGTCAAACACAGAATGAAGCCTCTTTCTACTTTGATATTTTATTTTCAAATTTTAAAGCACCTGTCTACATCTTTAGGCACACAAATGCTTTAAAAATACTTGTTTTGCTAAGGAAGCCCTTTTCATTTGACTACTCATAAAAGTATGTATACTAAAATGCACTACTTTGTCTAGCATTAGAGTACTTCAAATTGTATCCTGATTTCAAAATAAAAAACACATTAAGATTCTTTGCACTGTACTGCATGAATATCCAACTACCACTAAATCTTTCCTGTTTTAAATCCTGCACCTAGTAACCTCTTAGGTAACTACAAAAACTAATCCTGATTTTTGTTACAAAGTTACAGACCAGTAACTCCTTACCATCCCACTCTGACCAGTTTAATTGCTACAGTGCAACTGCCAAGAATACTTTTCCTTTTCCAATTCAGTGCTTAGTAGGACAAGTTATGATAAACAAATTTATAATGTCTTATAAAATAATATAGACATAATAATACCTATTACATAAATAATAGAGGTTTTGACAGGCCAATGACTACTGTTACGCTATCTAGTGTATCTTTACATCTATCATTACATCTGTGATGATAAAGGAACCAAAACCATTCGTTGATAATCTGCATGCAGCAACATGCAAACAGGCAAACAGTTTGACAATCAGCATCTCACAAAACAATAGCATCACTGCAGTTTCATGATGTCTTTAAATACAGCTTCTACGAAAGCTTGCAGAGCAATGGAGGCTGAAGTCCAGGGTTGTAAAATTATCTACTGAAATATTGTGTAAACTTTTAGCTCTTCATTCAAGATTTTCTTGTCTGTATTTTGTTTTTTCCATAGATACAAGAAACTAATCATATTTTAAACACGACTGCACATTTTCCTCAGCAAAACATCTGCCTAATAAAAAATATGACTTAAGTGATTTATAAACCTTAGATTTAGGCAAGCTTCCTTCTGTCCATCCCCCATCTTCTAAAACTGAATGTTTTAAAGACAAATTTGACCTGAAAACTTCTCTGCAATGAATAAAATTCTGCTAGTCTGAAATAGTATTCGTCACAACTATATAATTCTTAAATATTTAATAACACAACATGCACTAAAGAAGAGACTGAAAGCCTGGAATCATTAGATGTCCCAGCACAAGAAATAAAAAGGAGACATACATTTCCCTGCAAGTGTAATTTCAAAGTCCTTTTCACATACGGATCTAAAGACTGTCAGGTTGGTTGATCTGCTACTGTATATTAAGTAAGCATGTAATGAAGCTACTGGTTTTGATTAATTGAGATGCCAAAGATCATGGGTAAAGTATATAAAAATAATGATGGTGGGTTATTTTTTTGAAAGTGGAATATCAAGAAGATGGTAAGAATCAGGTACAGCATCAAACCCCAAAATATTGACAACAGAAGACAACATAAAATGCAGCACCACTTCATCTTAGTGACCATTTAGAAAAATAATAACGCATAAATGCCTTTTAAAAGCCATTTCCAAATCAAAATACTTGATTTCCTATCAGTTCGGGGAATCGTTACATCATTCTTACTAACAGAACACTGATTCCCAGTCTTAATACAAGCCAAATGCAAATTTGAGCCTTGTATGTTACCTAGCACTTTCAAACATGCCTTCATTATCTCTTAGTTCTCAGTTAAGACTTGCACACAAATCCAGCAAAACAGTTTAGAAGGTACTTAATTTTCAGTATTTGCATAATAACCTTGAACAGGACAAATAATATGCATGCTTAGTGCCAAATGTCAGCACTAAGCCAATTTAAAGCCTTATTCTTTGAAAATTCAGAAACAATTTTGAAAACAAATTAGACACATGTAAACTATTCCAACAAGTTATTTGCAATGGCTTCTAAAAAACAGAATACCTCCCAAGGCCAATACCTACCAAACACATTAGATTTTTAGCAACTAAAGACCTTGTTACATCTGTGCAAATGCTAATGTTAAAAACCATTTATGCTCAGATTTAACATATTTTTTTTTGACTATTCAAGCACTAAGCCACAACATTATTTTGATCAAGTAACAGGCCAATACAGAACATCTGTACACTGGAGTATCTAAAAATGTGAAGCTGGTAAGTGTAGTTGCCGAGCTGGTTGCGTTACACTGCAAATCTGATTCTGGGAATACTCCGTATTGCAGTGAAAACTAATGAGAGGAAAAGCATACATTCTTGTTAAAATAAAAAAAATGTATTTACATCTCACAATTAGAACATTTTCTTTAGTGTTGCCCACAAATTTAAAAATAGCTTTTAACAAGGCCTATTTATAATTTTTCAAGTTTACTACTAGAATAACCACACCACTTCCCAAAAGAGTAGGCCTTTAGAAGCACTATATAATTTTGAAAATTTCTACCGCAATTTCAAATGTTTGAGAATGAAGGTTTGTTTTTGAAGAATCAGATTTAGAATTACCCAAACCTCTCTACCATCCAAGGATACTCTTATTTCTCACAGCACAAAACAATCCCTTTATCCCCAAAGGAAATACAGTATACAGCATACCTGTTTTTTTTAACATAGGAAAACCAGATATTACCTATCAACGACCAATCTTGGATTCATTAAATCACTACCTTGTTTTGTATGATCCACCCAAACTCTGCATTTTGCCTATCTATTCACTGTTGACCATTAAAATACGCCTGACCTGGCTTTTCCAAGTTCCTTCCAAGAAGAAACAGAAAGCAAAAATTACCAGGGGCTTCTGGCCATGATAATCTATTTGGTTTTCAGCAAATAACAATGCTTGACTCTGCTATGGAGTTGCATGTTGATAATTATAATTATTTTAAGTTTTCAGTGATTTCTACATGTTTTCTTTTGTTGTTGTTGTTGGGGGGGATGTATGTGACAGGACTGTGTTTTTCTGTGCAGTTTTTCTAAGATCCAAGGTATTGGTGACTCTTATGGAGAAGACAATACTGCCAAATGAATTAATGTTCAATGGCTTTCACTTACACGAAGACAAGTCAGTATTCTGAATCTTTATAACACAATCACCATTTCTGTGCTGTGTACATATAAAGCAAGAATAAACTGTAGTCTAGGGATTCCTGCCAGAAGAATGACACCAGGGCAAACAGACATACACCGCTATTTATACAGCTATTCCTTCTACCAAGCTCTTCCTTTTCTTTTTCAGAAGTCAGTGCTCTAATTTACTTTTACCTTAAGTATTTTAAAATACACATTCTCTACTCCTTGGTCTTCATTACAAATATTTGCAAGGAGAACATTTCACTTGAAATGTACATGGGAACACTGTCTGGCCTGTCTCCTGCTCCAAGGAAGCTGAAATCTGGTAACTTCAACAGAACAACTGGCAGAAGCAAACTGAAGTAAACCCACAAGATCTGAGAAAGCAAGTAGAAGTGGAAAGGTCCAGTATCAGCAGATGACTATAACAAGGATAAAGCATCAACAATGGAAAATTAAGTTTAAAAATCGTGTTAGCTGTTTTGTCTATTCATTACAAAAACTTGCCTTTTTTTTAACTCCACTTGGTCTGTGACACCACTCTATACATAAGAAACAAGACAGGAGGAAAAAGAAATTTTTAACTACTGCAGTAAAAAGGAGTCTGGTCAACAAAGCATTTCCTTAGAAATGTCAGCAACATACTGTTCATAATTATAACAACCCGATTACTGTAAGATGTGCCTTGAGAATGCCAGCTTTCCTATATTTGAATGATTTCTATGCTCATCAAAAACCTCTTGAACACTACCTCAAGCTAAATTTTAACCAAACTAAGGTTTACAGATGATTCCTTCAAGTTCCATTTGCCGATCAAAATAAATTCTCTGGCTCAGTATAAATAATAATTCTATTAAAACGTAGCTAATGAATCATCTGATTACTGTCCCAATCTGTGAAATTCCACACAATGATATCCAGACTGGTGGAATATCACAACAGCAGCAAAAGATCATCATAAGTAAAACTGATTATCCATTAAAATAATCATGAAGTTTGCAATGTTTGTCTCCTGCACTTCACCTGAAGACAGAGGAAACAAGAAAAACAGAAAATAGACCTTCAATACGTTGTGCTGTCTAGCTATAAGATTTATGCCCATGATTTCTGCTTTTGGGGGTGGAGTGGTATTTAAAATATTAAAATAGCAAAGTCCAGCACACTCAAAAACAGCCTTTTCTTCGCTCTTACCACAACCATCTGCAGGAACCTATCTGCATACTTTCTCCTCTCTGAAGGTAACCTCAGCTCTCCCACTCTGATACATCTCCCTGAGGGATGACATTTTGTTGAACCTCCACTTAGGGTCCTTTTACAGTAGGGAATTCTTTCTCACAAGCACTTGTAGAGGAGTGCTCTTTCTAACAACTCTCCAATCTGTTCCTTGTAGGAATACAATTAACATACTTGTCTTGAAATTTAAGGAAGGGAAGGGAGAATCAGTCTTAATTAAGGACTTCTGCAGAAGCTCTTCCAGCAGCTGAGTCACTCACTGGCTTTTGAGAGAACAGGCAAATGTTAATTGGATACTCACCAATAAGACTGCATCAACATAAAAAGTGATGGGTTAATCATAAACAGGACTAGACCCAGCTTACAGAGACAACCAAAAAAAGCATGGGAATCAAGTTCAACTAATGAAAATTTTATTTTAATTAGTAAAGCTTTCTAAATGCTGAATATTATGAAGCTGCCTCTCATACAACCCTATTTTATCTTTACTTTGTGTGGACACTATTATATAAAGAGGTAACTACTTTGCTATAAAAACTTACACTCAGAAAGGAAAGGCTTCAAATTCAGACACTGAGTATTTATGACAGATATTCAGAATTACCCTGTAGCAGCTTTAAGGATAATCACATTTCCCTCATGGAGACTAAACCACCCAAAGGAACCCAGCAGGAATTTTATCACCAAATACACCAAACCCAGATTGAGTTAGGCCTGTTTTTTGGATTTTTTTGTTGTGTTTGTTGTTTTTGTTTTTTTTTTTAAATCCAGTTACATAGAGACTTTACCATTGCATTCAGAAAACATGACTTATAAATTACAAGGCTGCAGAAAGAACACATTCTGCCAAATAAATCTGACAGTTTTATTTGATAAATTACTGGTATAGTAAGAAAGACAAGAAGAATGAACATAATTTATTAAGACCTTCTTTAAAGCATTCACCTTTCCTTTAGAACTTATGGAAATAACAAAGCAACAAAACCATGTAGCCCTGTCAGAATAATTTAAATACGAGTGCAAAAAATCTATAGTAAGGCAAATAAGACATTTAAGCTATTATTTTTTAAAAAGGAGATAATAGTGATGATACTGGTCAACCTAAATTCCACTTAAAAACAATTAATCTTAATGCAGTAAATAAAACATTGCCTACATAACACAAAATTATTTGGAAACAATCAATTACATTTCAGAATCATGCTAATATAAGAGTTTCAGCTATAGAACATAACAGTTTTCTTGCAGATTTAATAGACGTAACATTCAGGCCTCTGTAGTAAACATTACCGATTTGTCTGAAGCTGTTTATATAAACATTAATAACGTTCTAGGCACAAACCCACTGACAAGGTTGAGACATAGCAATATTTTTACTTTTGCAGAAAAGGAATGATAAATAAATAGAATTATATAAATAAACATAATTGACAAACAAAGCTGCATACACTGGAGAAGAAAGAATGACTTTGACATGTACTAAACTGAATAATTCTATTTACTACAAATTCATAAAAGGATTCCTCTGACGTGACAAAATGAGAGGATTACACATTGTAACCACAAAAACGGTAATTCTATACAGTACGTACACAGCTGTAATATGCAAGACAATTAATATAATGAGTTGACCCAAGCCATGGTTTCCAATATCCTCTCTATATCCTCCCATTTTCTCAACATGTAAAATCAGTTTTGTCACTAGTGAAGTCAATAGAAACTGCAAACATACAACTCAAAAGTATGTCTAAAACATTTGACTCTTGCTACACCCTTAGTTTAACACTGTTTCCATTGCACTCAGAGAATGAGACATAAGCCATAACAAAGGTAACAAAATTACAAGCTGAACACAAACATCTGAAAAATGGATACAACTAAAAAAAAAGTTTAATAAATAAGTAAATGAAAACAAATAGGCACCACAGTTTTCACATATTGCTGCCTTAATTCTTCTAAGTTTTCTCAAGACTATAATACCAATTAAATTAGCATTATTATAAACAGCATGTTTTGAAGAGATTTAATTAGAACTTGCATCAGAAGTGCTATACTTGGAAATGTAACAGCTCAAACCCAATGAAACTAACAAGACTTTGGGAATGAAACTAACAAGACTTCTGCCCAAACTTCCTACAAGGGGAAAAAAAATAAACAAGCCAGAAAAGATACAAGGGGGATGGGGGGCGGGCTGGAATAAACAAACCAGAAAATATACAACTAAAAGTTTCATAGTAAGTGACAAAATTGACAAGTGAACTAAATTCAACTTTTACCCGCACTCTATGCCCAACATTCACAGGGAAAAAAACCTCTGTGTATGCACAGAATTTCTTTTCAGCACATGGAAAGTAACTTTTAAAGATAGGAACGGTACTCATCTGTCATTCAAAGATTTAAAACTACTCAGAATATCTAAAAATGTATTTGAGAGGAAATATGAAAGCAGGTTATGAAATCAGGGGGCCTACTATTTATTGGAGATAAAAGACATCATGCCCTGAGGAAAAATGCAAAGTATTTACCGCCATTTTTCCATTAGGCATTTCAGTTATTAAATTTATAATTAAGTAGCCAGGATCTTAGCACATGCTCTAGAACATCGTATTTGAATCAACTGCATTCAACATTTGAAAATTAATTACTCAGAAAACTGCTTACAGATGACATTTTGTGTGCAGTTATTCTTTGAACTAAACTTTCTATTTTCCTCTTTAGGAATGTTACCATTTAAGATTTGTAATTACATTACACCCCACAAAATTAATTTAAGCATCAGCTGCTCTTCATCTCAAAAGCAACTTTCAGCTGAACATTCCTGAGCTCACATTATTTTCAGTTCTTGCCTAGAATCAAGAGGATTATTTTTTTTTATGTTCTCCATCTTGATTTTTCTCATTTCCTAACTGACTTATGAAGAATCTGCGAAATTAATGTGTCCGTTGGACACACGCTATCCTCACAAAAACACAACTCCCTTTACTAGGTGTATCATGTTGTCACCCAGTCTGCCCAGGTGCAGCAAAATTCCTTTACGAACTGGCGTTAAGAGCACCGGATCGATCACTTGAACAAAGCACGTAAAGCACCTAAAATGATTTTAAGTCATTGGCCACAGTCAGCGTGATCCTAACACAGGCAAGCTATTACGACTATTTTGGTTTTGCTGGAGCACGAAAATGCAGGAATTTGCTTTACCCGCTGCATTTCTGCCCAGAAGGCGGGTCCCCCCCCCCGCCCCGGACCACGCGGACGGCAAAGCCGGGAGTGCGCGCAGCCACCGGCCGCGCCATGTCCGCGCCGCCCGCACAGCGCCAAGCGCCAGCCCCGAGCGAGCGGAGTTGGCCAAGCGCTCCAGCGAATAAACACTTAAACCAGTGCGAGATGCTTTTTCAATATCCAGCCGGGAGGAAAGGGGAGAAGAAAGGGCCGCCGAGCCAGCCCCAGCCCCAGCCCCGGCGCAGCGGCCGCCCAGGGAGCAGAGCGCGGCGCCGTCGGCAGCCACCTCAGGGAGCGCGCAGCAGGCGGTGTTGAGGCGGGGGGCGCAGCGCTCCCCCCCCGCCCGCGCTCCCCTCCCTGTTGGCAAACTCAGCGGCGCAGCAACCGGGAGGGAGGAGGGCAACAAGAACACAAAATGGAAACTTACACTCCCTCTCCTAAGGCGCATGCGTGGCGCCGGCCGAGCGGGGTGCGCTGCGCGCCGGCCTGTAGCAGCCAGGGGGCGGGTCGGCAGGAGGGGCGGGCCGGTAGGCGGGGCGGGCCGGTAGGCGGGGCGAGCCCGGCAGTAGCGTCCGCTGGGGCGGCACGTGTGCGCGCGGGTGCGGTGCTGTTCCCGCCTCTCCCGCGCGCCGCTGGCAGAGGGATGTTCCCGCCTGTCGCGCGCGCCGCTAGCAGGGGCGGAGAGTCGCTCCCTCATCGTGAGGAGAGAGGCTGTTTTGCTGCGGTGGCCGCCCCTCAGCTAGCCTTAGGTTACAGCTGGTGAGTTGAGGAGCCCGCCTTTGCTGTGCCTGGGTTCAGCTGTGGCTAAAGCGAGCCGGTAGGGGAAAGTCCCGCAGATTTGTGTGGATGCTCCCCCTTGACTTTGTATTACCAGTAGATCACGCGGTTGGAAGTGGGGAAGTAGTGTCATGGTTTGTGTCCCGTGCTTATGCTGTTGCACACGTATCTTCATGGCTCACACAGGGTGCAGAGTTGTGGCCCTACCATCAGTTTTACCTTTCCTCTCATGTGGCTTCAGTTGTTGGTTTCTACATAACAATAGTGTGACTTTATCTCTCGTTGCCTCATTTCAATCAGTGGTAACATCCCTGTTGAACCCCCTGGCCCAAGCCATGAATACTGGAGCACCTCAGTTCAGTATCACTCACGCATCACCTTGTGCAGCTGCGGGCGCCTTCCAGAAGAGTTCATCTAGCACTGTGAAGAGCTTCAACCATTAAATATTTATTTCCCCCATCCCTTTCCTAAAGGGAAACATCGTGGTTGGTATCTTGCTTTAGTTTACATGGACTGAGCTTTTATTAGTGAAGGCAAGGTCTTACAGTAGAAAGCCAGGTTTCTAATGGAGCTTCAGTTTGTAGGAGAGTTCATTTTCAGTCTGGTATCTAACAAAGCTCTCTTACATAACTGCTTTTATGTATATCCAATGCAGAGGAATAAAGTTGCTGAACATTACTGTTATTCCAGTGCTTCAGGGAATCAGATATGCTGGGCTCAAGCCCAAACCTTGAACTTTATTTTATATTCTAAAGGAAATGAGTATAACAAATGCAAGACAGGTTTGATGTATTTGCTGGAGCCAGTACCCCTGAGAATTAATGCAAGGCACTCCTCTTATTGCTGTATTAATGAACACTGCCACAAATAATGACCAATACTGCAAATATCATAGCTTATCAGGTACGCTCATTGAAGACACTGTTGTCACCAACCCATGAATGTGGTATCAAGTGTTATTATTACTTAATGCCAACAGAGAGCCAAGATTGCCTTTTGATGCTACTGCCATGGATAATGCCTTGGTATCTGTACTTGCATACATCAAAGTCCCATGCCTAATCCCAAGAATCACTCTGTGCTGAAGTGACAGCATTAATTCCCCCTGCTGTTACACATTTTGCCAGCCCTTTGTGACACTGCACAGTGACAGCTTCCTTGTGTCAGTTGTGTGCAAAGCTACGCTAGATATGTCCCTTTTACAGTGCATACACCTGTCTTCTAGGATTATGCAATTCATAATCCAGTACTGGCTGCTCTTCCTATATCCAGTCAATCCTGAGAAACATACTGAGCACTCACTTTGTTTACGAAAGCAAACATAGTGTGTACCATTCACTTACCTAGTACAAGTGAAGGATTTTGCCAACACATGGTCACATGTGTATTTCTTAATTATTATCTTCTGCAGTTACACCCTGGATGGCAGACAGACCTTTCCCTCAAATTACCAGGTCATTGTGAATGCTAATTTCTGTGTAGTAAATCTTGACTGTCGGAAGATTACTTTGTACTTTCATTAATTCCTAGTGTTTTTAATAACATCACAGTTGTGGATTGATTTTATTACCTTGCACTGATTTGGTATTTTTCCTCATGTATCATTGATCTCACTGACCTGAGTGGATATATAATAGCACAGCAGGCAAGTAGCAGCAACTGTTTCCCCAGATTAACTCACTTCTGTCATTAAGGAACACGAAGACAGTGAAGTCTGTCTCTTCACTTCAAAACCTAATCTGTATCACTTTGTGGCCTTTAAGTTATTTGACTTTTCTGGTCATCCTACCCTCTAAGGATCTTACTTTTCCCATCATGTCATGTTTTACTGCCATTAATTTTTAAGGAGATTATAACAGTAGTAAAAGGAAAGACCATCAGGCTTCTATGTAGAGTTTAACTGCCGTTTGCAGATGTAACTCCATTCAAGTCAAAGGGTACTGTGTAAGACTAAGTGCTCATCACATCCTGATGAAAAGATGCTCATTTATCCTTTTATTGTGTACTGTCCATTGTTTATTTGGTATTTTAAAATAGTATTAAAAAACATTCCCTTTTGAGGTCTGAAAACAAAGACAAAAACTCAAGACTTCTGTTGTCACACTGTGAAAACAAAAAACTATACTGAAGTGGATGCTGAAGAGAATGCAGACTTCAGTAAAGCAGCACATCAGAAAATCTGTTTAAATATGTCAGAAAGTTTTAAAACCAACAAAACAAAAAAAACCCCACCCTGAATGTTATTCAACAGTGTTGAAAACAAACCACAAATCCTAATCTCTTTGAATAGCTCCAGTCATAATTCTCCATTTCTAAAGCTGCAATCTCTGTCTGTAACCAGAGATTGTGTGTTACATAAATACTTGCAACTGCTAAAATATGTAAAAAGCACATGAAGAGGTGGGCTACTGCTATGGCAGAAGCCTATGCTTACCAAAAATAGATTTAATGTTCTGCTATTAACAAAGAAAAACAAATGCAGTGCATAAGTAAAACTGAAGTGTGTTTCTAGATAATCTGCTTCTTACATTCAACTGAGCATGAAATCTCTTCTTGAAGAAAAGCTGAGTAGAGATCCCAGGGAAACGTTCTTTTAGCTCACTACTTCTTACTTGTTCAATGGGACAGTTCACTTTGTTCCTTTATACTGAGCTGCTTTATACTTATACAGAAACAATATTTTTTCTCCCTCTAATCCTTAGCAGAAACATGAGCCCTTAATAGCTTGTCTCTGCCAATCTCACAGTTTCAGTATATTAAGTCCTTACAGAAACTGGTTTTCTTGCAAAGTGATATGTGAGAGACTGTCTGGCTCTATGATGCATGGGAATTAAAGTTTATTTTTCAGTGAATTCTGTGGTTTCCGTTATGAAACTGTTTTTATCTTAAATTACAAGTCGTAGAGCTGTGATGTTACATAGCGTGTATTTTCAAACAAAGTTCTGCCTTTTGCCTTTATGTTTCTTGTGTATCCAAGAAGTAGGAACACAGTACTTCTGTGGAAGTAACAATGGTATTAGTAAATTGAAATCTTGCAGCTTTGTTGTCCTTCATATAACAAGGTGATTCTTCTTACAGTCTGTTTCTGCTGGGTTCTGAGATTTAAAGTCTGTGTCTATTTCTTCTTTCTATGTGAAATGACATCCACAATCCTCAAACATCTGTAAGAAGAGACCATAGTGTATAGCCATCAGAAAAGTAACAAAGTATCATAGGACTTTTGTAAGTTTTCATTGTTTTCTTTTTTTTTTTAGTATGAAATCCTAAAGCTATCTTTCGATTTTATTTTGATGGAATCCAGAGAATATACTGTTCTGGATTACCACTATTTTAAGGAGGCTAGGTCTTAGGCATTAATACAGTTTCATTTTCATGGCTACTTCTTTCTGTGCTGCAGGTTTGCTCTCACCAAGTATTTTCTTCAAGCCACAATGTATTATCCACTGGTCAACTCAACAACTACTTCTTTAAGACCAATTGGCTGTTTCTTCTAACTCACTGTTAGTCATTTCTCTTTTCCTCAAAACTGGGAACAGTATTCATGTTTTTGGCAGAGTAACAATGATACTGCATCTAACCAAAACAGCCCCTTCTGTGAAGCCAGTCATTAATTCCTCTCTGGTAGCTTGTTATCACCAGATGTCTGCTGAGTTTACACCCTGTGCATTTCCCGTGACTGCACCCACAAGGCATCCACAAATGATTCTGTATTTTCAATAAGATCACCACATCCTTTTATGAACTTTTTTCTTCAGTACCTCAGCAGCTGCAGCTGCTGACCACAGAACTGCAGCCTCTCTTTACATTACGTATTGTACCTCTCTCTTGACTGAAAGAGTCTACAAACAGTGTAATGTTAGTTTTACTTTAAGGGTGGAGTTTCATCATTTAAGATTTTGGGAAATGGGTTTTGCACAGAAAGTAATGAGAACTATTCTACATCCAACACAGAAAAGTATTTGCAGGTTTATATCAACAAGTACAAAATGTTTTTGTTTCTCATAAGAAGCACTGACAATGAAGTCTAACCCTGCCAATAAGAAAGCATATCTGAAGGACTCAGTTATATCTAAGCATGAGGAGAAGCGTAGGCATATTTCCCACCAGAAATCTGCACTCACTGAACATAAATACCAGCAGTAGATGCAATTAGCTATGTCCAATTTACATTTTGAGTGCAAGGGACAAGCTCTCACAGCATGCTTAATACAGTGAGCACAACACACTGGTTTTTGTGAATGCAATGCACAGTTTCTCACTTCAATGGGAAACCTCACAAAATATATGTGTAAGGTGTAATTACAGCATGCCACGAATAAAATTTCAAAGGATAATCCAAACAACACTCATATCTTGAACAAGAAACTGGTTAATTGATGTAGGTTCATAGACATATGTCATAGCATACAATACAATAAATAAAATATAAACACTGATTTTCAAATCGACGCGCTGTGATAACTTGAATTCAGATTGTAGGAACAGAAAAAAACCAAACAAAAAAACCCCCACCCAAACCACAAAGTAACCCCTACATTACAAACCCTCAACTAACTGGTAAAGAAGAAGGAAAAAAACGAGAACTGCTAGTATTTTTCTAACTCATTAGGAGTCTTTCTTTCGTCTATTTGTTTCTTGCTCTCTGTGGCCATTGAGACTAGTAGGAAACCAGCCAATTTAGTCAGAAAACTTTGCAGCATAGCAGGGAGTCTCATTTGTCATCACATGCAATAGCAGCTGTCTCCATCAAGAACGAAGTTAATCAGTACAGACTAAATAAATTAGGTAATTCTTTAGATGGTTAATAATGTACTTTGAATGAACAAAGACCAGTCTGGTACTGGGATACTTCTCTTTCAGATATACTGATTTTGTGGAAACTAAGGAGCAATGAAGTTCCTTAATGCTTTTTTTGCACAAATATTTCTAGCAACTGAAGATACTCAGTTTACACAAGAGACACGAAGTGTTAAGAGCTATATCCAGACTCACGTTTTCTTTAGCTTTCTTCAGCTTCTTCCATTCTGTGCTTAATTATTTCAAATTCTTGCCTAAATTTCTTAGCCAGGTCAAATGTGAGAATCGCAAGAAACAAGTATAAAATCTTGGGAGCAAGTTTCTTCAGGTAAAAACCCTGAAATATACTGTTGTACTGTTTTGAGTTAATATGCTGAACATGTAGCAAATAAATCTATAAAGATACTGAACTTCATGCAAATTTGCACCCTCCCCAACCTCTGCACTAAGTAAAGCAGCTTGTATGCCATTCAGGAAGACAGAATTTTCTTCTTAAAAATTCATTTTGTACAGCCTTGAGAACATACAGGACCTTTCTAACCCCAGGTTTTGTCACTTAGCAAATGTCTCTAGCCTGAAAACATAGATTGATGATGTGGCTAAAATCACTCCCATGGACATAAATGAAGGGAAAAACTGGTTGCATAAGCTTTATGCCTCCTCTCTTTACTTACTCTATATGTTTATTATGGAACTTATATTTAAAGCAGGTAACCAAAGAGGAAAAAAATTATCTATTCTGTAAAATATGAGAGTTACTGATTTAGAACTCTGGCCTATAGCTGTAAACGATTTGCTTAGTTTTCCTCATAGTTTATGTCATTATCATCTACTCCTTCCTGAAAAGATCTGGACTGCATGAATTTGATACTGTAAGAATATGTGATATGCAAAAAGAAGAGCCCACATATATCGGCTGTCAGTTTTGAGAAGAAAGTACATCTCAGAAGGCTACTGTTTCATAACTCAAAGAATGATAGTAAAATGGAAAAAAGAAAGGAAAAAAAAAAAAAAAAAACTAGTATAGTCATAGAATCATTTAGGTTGGAAAGACCATCAAATCCAACCTTTAACCCAGGACTGCCAAGTCCATCACTAAACCATGTGCCTAAGCCCTATGTCTATGTGTTTTTTAAACACGTCTAGGGATGATGATTCCACCACCTCCCTGGGCAGCCTGTTCCAGTGCTTGACCACCCTTTCAGTGAAAAATTTTTTCTTAATATCCAGTCTAAACCTCCGCTGATGCAACTTGAAGCTGTTTAGTCTTGTTCTATCACTTGTTACCTGGGAGAAGAGACCTACAGCCACCTGTCTACAACCTCCTTTCAGATGGCTGTAGAAAGCAATAAAGTCCCCGCTGAGCCTCCTCCTCTCCAGGCTAAACAACTCCAGTTGTTTGGCATCAGTAGTACTGATGCACTAGTTTATGGGAAAGCCTGTGAATTGTTTAGGTTATTAAATGACCTTACTAATGGTATGACTTGGCCTATGTTGCAAACATAACCTACTGGGAAAGGACACACTGAGTGAGCTAAATCACAGGTATATGAGGTATATATACTGTGAGCATAATGGTTTCTCAGAATGCTGCTTGCCTGAGTGGACAGAGGGGCTATTCCAAAGATGCCATGTGATGAATAACCTCAGAGACTGTCAGGAGACAATTCATAGAATATCAGAGTAAAAGGAAGAAAAAGAAACTGGTTTGTACATAAGGACTTCAGCATTCACCTTACTCTTACCATCACAGTTCATTACTGCTTTCTGAAAACAATAAAGATTTTCAGTTTGTTTTGGGTTTCATTGTAATTCTTTCTGCAATGCTTGAAAAAAAGATGGTCTATGATGCCTGTTTAACTAAAGGAGCAACAAAAAATTAAGCAAAATAATTTTAATATAAAAAGAACTGAATCTTTATCACAAAAAAAGAAAGCAAGGAAGGTCTCATGTATTACAGAAAACTCATTTAACCTTCAAAATCTGCTAGGCAATTTTGCGAGGAACCACAGCAACTAAAACACATATTACAATAATTAAACACAGAAGTAAAGGTTGAGCAGCACATATGTTATCTTCAAAAGTTGTTAAACAATGGATGGGAATATTAATGCAAAGAGTATTCATACTGTGATGCTATCAAGGGCATACATCAAAGTAGAGTACTTTTTTTCAAAATCAAGGGGAAATTACTTTTGTTTTGGCACATGCCATGACATCACATATCAAAAGAAATTAGAAAATGTTCTAAAATGTACCAAGTATATTACTCATAAAGTGTTTTGCTTTACTAGGAAGGAAGAAACAAAAGGCAGAAAAGTTGTGGGATACTAACAGCACTTAAAGCAGCATAGGTAAGCATTCTTATAATCTTTGTTCTTTTGCAAACTAGCTCTAGTCTTCACATACAAGCTCTGTGTGAGCAATATGGTTCATACAGATTTACAGAACTTAGACAAAATTTTAAATTTCTTATGTGAAGTGGTTGCACCTTGATAAACTTCAAATTATCTTTTCCTCCTGAAGATTCCATAAGATAAGTGGATTTAGAGCTCCATTTTATGTAGGAAAATGCTCTAAATTTAAGTATGTCACTGGAATTAACAAAAACAGTCATAGGTTTACTCAGATGTATTTTAAATTAGCTATTGCACAAATGCTGAAGAACTACTTATAGCTGTGGATTCACTTGCAGCGAGTAATTTTTATAAAATTTCCATGTGTCAGTGACACAATGTCATTTAAGGACCTTTTTTCTAAATCACATAAAACGGACTTAAATCAGTTATTGTTTTTAATCAAGTTCTGCTGGCCCAACTTAGAACTTTTCCTTTGAATCCATAAACTATCTGAAGAAAATTTACCTTGAGAACAGTATGATAAAGTATCAACAAACACATAACTCATCTTTTGACAATTCTAGGTGCTTATGAAAAACGTTCAGTGGTGAAAACAGCTGTGCCAGCAGCTATTTAAATGCAGTTCCAATCTTACTTGACCAAACCACAGAAAACTGAGAAAGCTGAAGAGTTTTCACACCCCTGATAGCTTAAATGTTTCATGTTTTCCTCTTTATGCTGCAATTTTAGTAGGTAAGGGATATTCCAATATTTTTAGATTTCTTCTTTATTTGATTTCTCTGGTGATTTCTTTTTGTAAGGTGTTGAAAGTGACTGTAGGTTTCCTAAACGGTATATGCACATACCTCTGTGAGCACATACGCAGTCAACAGAGGAAAGATGCTAGAAAAAAACTGTAACGAGTTTTAAACAATAGTAAAATACTGTCTCATACTCATTTTTATTACAGCATATTCTGACCTTTGATGTCTTAAGGAACTGATATTATTACTGTAATTTTTGGTCAATGGGAGTCATCAAACTACTGTTTCTCAACAGTTCTCTGAACGGTTGCAAGGACAGTTGCTTCTGTGGGGCTGCTGGTGGGGACGAAAGAGTCCACAGAGTATCACAGTCTCTCCCTGGTCACACATCATGCTGTCTATATCAGATAAGGCAAGGCCAAACTGGGAGCAGTAGTACTCACCTTCCCATCAACCAATCTGTTCTTACAATCTGTATCACAGTATCACTTCTGTGGGGGGAGGGTAAGCCTCCACAACAGAATTACGACAGTACAGATACGCAGTACAATTTCAGATTTTAGTATAAGCTTAATTCTACAAGAGGAAGCTTTACACCTGGTTTTAGAATTATGATTTGAACGTTAAGAAACATGGATTTGGTGCCATTTTTTAACCAGTATAAATCACAGATAAGACTCATTTGGTAAATTCTTTATTTGGCATCTATAACCAGTCAGTTTTCTCAACTGTTCAGAAGGGGTAAATTATTACTTTAAGCATTAATAAACTGGATATTTGAACTACAGCCTGACCCTCATTTGTTGACTGGTTGCTCTGATACCAGTATGCTTTTGTTTGCTGAGATTTTGGTTTGTTTTAATTATATGCATAATACCTTAGTGTTAATGATAGTTTTGGTAATATGACTTCTTGCTAATACTTGGGTGTTTTAACAAAGCATGTAAGATCCTGTCTTATATTTCTTTCAATAAGAAACCTATGGAGTTTTGAATAGGTGGTCCCTGATTAACGTAAGAGTATGACCAGTTTTCTCTGGTAGCATATGGTTCTTACATCTGGCATTAATCTGGGCATGTAGTCTGCAAGCAGGAAGGCAGTAGCAGAAGAAGCATAGCCTTATGCAATGACTGACAAAAATCTGCAGCACTCAATGCCACAGTTTCAGCAGTCTTGTCACATTATTTCCCTGAAAATCCCTCCTTTGGGGAAAGGAAAGCACTTCAAACTGCGATATGAGCAAACGTGCCTTTACTGCTGGTTGTAGAGAGGGAGAATCTAAAGGTATGTGATTTTATTGATGATTTACAGTAATTAACCATAGGCTGCCACTCTGCTTTTGCCTTCATCATTACTCTGTGGCTGTCTTCTCTGTGCTCTCTAGCAATTGTCCAGAAGCAAACTGAATCATCTGAGACTAACCTTATAAAAATACACACTGTATATATTAATCAAAAGCTGTGTTGCTAAATTCAAGAGGAAGACAAAGGTATTGGGGGTTTAGGTTCAGTCCTTTATAAGCCTCCCAACTGGATCCATTATGAAATCACTCGTCTTCTAGAATACAATGACTCAGTAGAGAAATTCACAGGTCTTTAAATTGTTTTTCTTTCATACTTTTTGGCAGAAAGATTAGAGTACAAAGCAAAACTGCATAGCTATCACAAGAAACCTCTAAGCAAAGCAAAATTAACATGAGAAGCAAGTAGAGGATTAGAGAGAAAAATGGTGCTACTCAAGAAACAGTACCATTAAGATCCCTTAGTTGGCAAGACAGCAAGCCTCGACTGATTGCCAACAGAATGGCAACAAAAACATTCAGATAAATTCCAGTCTCACAAATGTTAGGCCACATGGGAACTTTTAAATGGAATGTAGTATGCTTGCCTAAATAAGTGGTGGAAGAAAACATTTCTTTTATTTTGGTAGAGGAGAATGGCTAAAAGCTATAGGCAGAATTTTAACCTAGATTGGCATTCCACTCAGGTAGTGTGAGTAGGCAAAAAGGCTTATGCTAGCTGATATATTTTATGATTCCTGTAAGATGGGGAAGGACTCTCAAGTCCTCACTCATTCCTTACTCAGTTTTTAAAATGCACAGATAACTACTCTTTGCTTGAAAGAGAAGTAGCTTGCAGTTTGATCTGTTAACACCATAACAATACACCGAGTAGCATGAGAATGGGATATGGATAATAGGATACATAAAAAGTCAGTAGAAGACTATTCCATCTTGAAGCTAATGTTCAAATGAGTGCAGCCCCATGCTTGGGCACTGAGGAGAAATGATAACCAATTTATTGTGCTGAAAAAGAAAGGCCCCATGTTTTTTCCTAATGCTTATTTTCTCATTTCTACACTTTATGATGATCTATCTCCACAGGGAGCAGAATCTAGCCCTGGCTGCTCTAAATTTTTTATGTGATGTTTAATAAATGGCTCTTGGTTTCAGTCTCTTCTCCATAAGATGTCATTTGAATCTTAATATATTTAGCATAAGATATAAGGCCTATCCCTGTGCAGGTATTTTCCCTATTACAAAAAATTACAAAAAATGCAGGCATTCCATTGAATGCTATGAAGGATTATACCTGAAGAATCCTAAGATACAGAAATATCTATTTTAAAATTAAGATCATTTAAAATTAGATTGGAATGATCAGTACTGGTTTTTATGACAAGGTTCTTTACACCTACTACCTGTGTACTACCTCCCCATGTGTAAGTACACAAGACCAAGATTAGAATGATAGGTTAGAAAATACTAGCTATTCTGGATTTTTGCTTTTGCAGTGTGAATCCCTAGGCAATAGTGAGGTGGTTGTTTTATATATAATTTTAAATCGTTGTCAATATTTGACTTTAGTATGGCCTTTGACTGAGTGTCATGCCCAGGGAATAATGGCATTCATTAGGGCCCCAATTTAAATCAATTGAAAAAATTGCTCTACAGAAAATAAAAAAACTAATTATCGGCAAATTGCCCACCTCAAGAAGTTTTAAATAAACAAATACCAGTTATGTTTCACCACTGTCTCCTTTCCAAATAATATGCTTATCACAGACATATTTACCAAAATAGCAGTATAAGCCTGTAATGTGCTGTTTATTGTGTCAAAACTCAGAGCAGCTATCATTGTCATATTAATTGGGGTGAATATTCAAAGGTTGTAGAAAATACTAAATGTAAAGAAAAATATATAGAAAAATCATAACTGAGCTCTACACTGACATCAACTTAAGCAGTGCAGGACAAACTTTAGTAAGTTGAACAGAATCTGATGAAAAATTCTAAGATTTAGAGTAAGTTTAAATATTTGTACCCCATCTTCAGAAAAACAAGCCAGTGAAAAAGATATCACTAGAGTCTGAATGATAAAAAACTAATTTTTCTGATCAGGTTTAAGTGGTTTAGATTTGTTTTCTGTTTAAGTGGTTTAGATTTGTTTTCTGTCTAGAATATATAGAAGCCTTTTATAGTATATATTGCAACTCACTTGAGAAAACCACTTTTCTCTGAAATATCCAATGTGGTCACCCATATTGGTCACTTAGAAAAGCCTGAAGAATTTCATGCAGAAAGGAGATTTTCGTAATCTTGCACAATAGGAAGCATCTTGCATGTAGTATCTCTTGTAATGAGCTGGACATAACAATGCAGCTGCAATGAGGGTTTGAAGTTTGAAGCCAATACTGTTTCTGTTTTCAAAAATGGATAGTATCAAATAACAAAGAACTGTTACTACAGTGAAATATTCCACTTACAAACAAACATACAACAAACATGATGCGCAGTACGTTTCTGCTGCACAACATTTATAGTATCTGCTTTGTATTTAATATTCAGTATGATACAATATGGGTCTGCAAGGGATGATTTGTAAGAATTCACCTACATCAGGTTCTCCCCTTTTTGTATAACAACAAGCCATCCCACTTTCCAGAGATGTGAAGAGACATGCAGTGAAGAAATGGTCCAGAACCAGAGCACAGTGTCTGATCATATGTTTTAAACATTATGCTTTAACAAAGAACCTGTGATAGGGACAGAGTAGCACCCAGTAATTACAGGCATCATTTTGTTTCCACTCCCTCCTCTTACAGGAACAGAGAAACTCTGGCAGCTGGCAGGCTTGTAATTCAACTCATGCTACCTGGCATAGATGACTGTTCACTCAGTGGAGTTGCACTAGTGTAAAACCAGTGAAAGCAAGCTGCAAAGCAAGCCGTTTATGGTACAATAGCAGGTGTAATATGTGACCTTTAGCTGACACATCCAAATGCTCAATGATGTTTGGTAACTGTGCCATATGTCTGGTAGAAGGAAGCAGACTCTGAGCCCTCCTTGTATTTACTGGAGTATTACACCTAGCAAGTAACAGTAATGCATTGCCACACTAGAGACACTGGTGGAGTTAGAGCTGCACAACACTGGAGAAGTACTGGTGATTCAGTCCATTTTTCATATGAGTGTATTTGTTAATGATGGCAGTCGTATTTGTTGATTTACTTAAATATCACTGGCATTTTGCAACAAACCTTTGGTAAATACTTAGGAATCTTCACTTTATATTTAGGTGGGCCCCAATAATCTGTCTGTTTATGACTGTAATTATTTTGGTAGAAAAGGGCTTTTACAAACTAAAGAAAGAAGACAAGCAAATTGGAAAGTGTCCTGTTGGCACACCAGCATTTGGGAAAGGATACAGACAGTACATCCTTAGACATTTATATTTATTTCCATGCTACAAACTGGCTAAGATATTTTATTCTATGCAAACACTGGCAAGACTTCAATATAAACAAAATGATCTCAGATGAGCAGCTCCAGCTCATTGTTTTGGCCATTTCTCATGCAACTGCCTGTTTTAGCTATTGAACAATTGCTGGTATTTCTGACATGAAAGTATCAGTTACCTGTCTGTGAAGAATCTCAGAAGTGATGAGTAAGTAACAGTGGAAAATTGTATACTATGATGATATAAACTATATAAAATAATCATGATTTTGAGGATAATTTTTTTATTCATAACCATAATTTTCATGCTATTGCATCTCTATTTATCAGCCTTCATAGCATGTCAGTTTTCACATTCATTCTTTTGGCTCTACAGCTTCTAGCAGCTTAGCCAATAAGACAGATACTCAAGATCTCTATCCAAACATGCATTTTCTAGAACATAAGGTAAAACCAGATGGAAGCTGAATTACAAAAGTACAGTAATCACAATCCATATTAATAACCTGTAAAAGCAGACTGAGACTTTGAAATGCATTCTACATGTAGTCCTTTTATGTAGTGTCTGAAGGTCTTGTTTTATTTATCATTATTGATTCTGAATCAAATAGTTAAGAAGGTAGCTTTTACAATGAAAAAGCTACAGCTGGACCCATGGATATTTACAACGAACTTTGGCTTCAGTGCAGTTAATATAGTGTCTGTTTTTTCCATGTTAACCTTAATTTTTAAGAAATTCAGAATTTCAACTCAGTCTATTGAGTTGTCAATAAGAAACGGCACAAAGAACTTGGAAGAGTAAGTCCCTTTTTGTCATACCTATAAAGAGATGTCTAACTACTCAACATAAGAAAACAACATCCTTAAAAACTCAGGATGCAGTTCAAAAAACTACTCCCAAGCAATAAATTAGAGTCAGACTAGAAAAAGATGCTACATTCTTTGATCAGCCTTAACTGACAAGTCTGCAGATGATGTGACAGTCCCACCTTAGCTTTCAGCCCCACTTGCACATACACATGAGCATCAATTACATGACCTTCTGCCAAATGCCATACAATTAGCAAACCTCTCTGGACCCTACATTTAGATGACACTCCAACTATCTGCATGATGCAAGTTTTGTTTCTCTGGAGTAATCATTGTTTAAAACTTATATACATATACAAATATACTGTAATAGCAGTTATAGCATAGCAGTAGTATTTTTTAGGGTTTTTTTGTTACACATTACCCCAAAATTAAAAAAAATAGCAACTTGTATCAATGAAGATTAACAACAAATAAGAAACACCTTAATTTTACAATAATTTTTTCTCTGTGTGAAAATATTTCTTACCCGGAATATATTGCCCCAATTCAGCAAACTCTTAGGCAGAGGAGTAATGTTACTGCATTGCAACTTCTACTAAGTCCATGGGTCTAGTTCTAGGCTTAAAGTAAAATCTCTGTGTAAGTGCAGAATCAGAATAAAATCCTAACCCAGCTGAAGCTGATGGCAAAATTCCGATAGGCTACAGTAATGCCAGCACTTAATCACACAGTGTTCATGTTCAAACATCTGCACCTAACAACGCTCCTTAAATTACTATTTCAAATTCCATTATTTTAAATTAGCAAAACTGAACAGACATTATTCTTATATAGCTGTATATATGAAAAATATATAAAGTACATACTTTAGTATTTTTATGAAGCAGTCACATTTAAATATACAAGTTCTACATAGTCCCTTAGTCATAAGTAGGGCAAAACAGTCCATTTACAAAATGACAGGAGGAAAAGAACATAATAGATAAGAGCTAAAAATACAAGCAGCTACATCTGTAATACAGAACAATAGAAATAATAAGGAAGGGAGAAGGCGAAATAAAATTCAAGTGAAGGGTGTAACCTGGGGGAAGAGATGAAGAAAATAAATACACTGTGGATAAAAGAAAACAAAGATCATCCTAAATCAAAAGAAAGGTCAGCTGATACTGGCCAGAGAGAAGAAGAATTGTTCAACATCTACATTTTTTCCTAGTATTAAATATAAAAGAAGAGGGAAGCATGGAGCTTAGTGGAATAAATATTAATGAGGCTTGGGGAATATCTAGCAGCAGAATTAATAAAAAGCAGGTAAAAGAATATTTTGATAATTTAAATATTTATGATTCAGAAGGTCCAAATCATATTCAACCAAAGGATCTTAAGGAAATGGCTGAGAAGAATCTGACAGACATCATTGAGACCTCATGGAAGAAAGGTTAGGTACCAAAGGATTGAAGAAGGATGAATCTTAGGAAGCAGAAAAAGGTAAAAAATGGAGAATTTCAAGCAAGCAAGCAAGTTCCCACTGTTCCCTACCATGCAAAATAACACAGTAAATATATAATTAATAGCATATAATTTAATGAATAGCAACATCAGAATACTCTTTTGAGACTGTAAATTCTGTCTCTGTCCATCTCTCTTTTTAGTTAATGTCATTCAGTCTTAATCATACCTGGATAAAAGTAAAAGCTAGTGAGTTTCAAAAAGCTCAAGCCAGATTATTTGGAAATAAACAGACTTTTTACACAATAAAACAGAATATTTAGCTACAGAATTGTAGAAGCTGAAAAGTTAAACAAAGATTATACAAGGAAAAAAAAAGAGGGCTACACATAAAATTACTTAGAATTACACATTTGTTTTAAATTACAGAAGTTCTTGAATGCACAGGTTCAGTCCCTGCATAAATGAGATTCACGGAAAGCAATGCCATTTCCTGTGGAAAGCAATACAGAATATGACATAAGTCTGAGTTAGTAATCTTCTGTTTGGATCACATAATCATGTGCCAAGATCACACTTTTCACTCAGAGATAAGTGAGTAAGGTTAGTATTCAAAATATATTATTTCATAGGATAACGTTCTGGCATGGCGATTCCTATTTTGTGGGCTTGCCACCACTGTCTCCTGCTCATCCCATTCACAAACTGTTCACATACTGTATTAGAAACCACTAGGTGTTTGGCACTTATTCCTATAGGAAGTTGTTCCAGTATGTCACTCCTTAAATGACTAGAACCATCCTTCTAATTTCCAACTAAAATGTATGCATTGCCAATGTGAAACTGTCCATGATTGGCAATACATTAAATAGCTACTCTCTATGGCTGGTGTTTACTTCTCTGCATTTGCAGACACTAATCAGAACCTTTGTCAATCTTTGTTTTGCTGTCTAAACAAGTCTTACATGTAAATTCTTTACATTTTCTCTAATCACGTTAGTAATCCTTTATTTTCAGCCTGTGATTTTCTGCTGTATTCAAGGTAAGGTCTTACATCACTGTCTAAATGCATTACTCTTTCCCATACCTTCCTGATGGATGGATCCTAAGATGATGTGTTCATTTCTCACTACCATATTGCCTTGGTCCTTAAAGTTATCTTGCAGCTGATTAAGACTCCTAGATCTCCTTTTGTGGAGATCCACTAGATAAAAGCAAAAATTCTTCTTTTTGCCTTCGAACCCATGACTTTGCAGTGTGCAATATTAAAAGTCATTCTATTTGTGTTTCTGAGATCATCAAATCATCTAAGTTGTCCCACATGATATTCTGGTCCTCTTCTGTAATGATTGTATCTCCCAATTTTCTGTTTTCAGGAAGTGTCATTACCACATTTTTGCTTTCTGTGTCACACTCATTAATGAAAATATTAGATTGGTCTTTGAAGAACTTCATTAGCATGCTCTTTTCATCGCAATGCTTTCCCTTTAAATTGTTATCTCTTCTTCAGATATTTCCTTGCCTACTATAGATTTCTTTTACTATTCCCAACTTCTCTTGCTTAACTAGTAATTTCCCAAATGGTATTATATCAAAAACCTTTATGAAGTCCAGATAAATGAGACCTACTTCATTTCCTTTGTCAAAAATCAGTTACTTTATCTGAGAAAAAATATAGATGTTAATAGATTTACATTTTGCTGGTGGATATACTTTAGTTTTTCTACTGCATTTTGATGAAACTTATAGTACTGTGTTCTCAATTGTGAAAACAACTATATGCTGTACTTACCCACTATCTGCATGTTGTTAAAATTTTCATGAGGATTTTTAGTATGCAGAGGCAGTGCTCGTGCTCATCAGCTACATTAACACAATGGCTCTTTTGGAGCCATTACAGTTGATCGTGCCAATGATCCATGGATTATATACTTTTATAAGGTCTGATGCACTTGCAAACAAAAGGTTTTTTCCTTTGCATTTCTGTTTCTCAAGAGACCTTCTTTCTCCTCCCCAAATCATCCTTTAATATTAATGCAAAGCAACCAAACAAAGGAAACCAAGCCACAAAAATTCTATCTATGATGATATGATGAATACACTTAATCCTGGAACAGAAAAGTAATTTCTGTCTCTTATGTAGGCTCTTTGTGGCTGCTTTTCTGTTCTGTGCTTCCTTAGTACAGAAAGGCCCTGACCCACTGTTGGGATCGTAAGCACACATGCAAATTTAGTCCCATTTTTAACCATGCCTCCAAGACAAAAACTGTTCCCTGAGAAAAGCACAGCTGTAAGTATTTTTGTCTTTATATCACAGGTTATACTTATCCCTGCTTCTCACCATTCCCAAATAAAACTGTATTCTGAATCAAGTCCATGGTGTTATCCCAAATCTGGGTTCTCCACCCAGCGTGCAAGAGCTGATTCACACACAGAGTTGAGATATTTGTTTATTGCACATCTGTGCAGAGGTGGTTACTAGGTGGTGATCCACAGAGCTAGCACACCTCAACATATAGAAAAACTTTTTATACACTTTGAACAATTACTTACAATTACATTTAGTCACACTGAATTCTCATTGGTTCTTACACGCCTTGTCTCCATTTAAAGGTACAGAGTTCTTTTTTTTCACCATACATGTTCTGTGGGGAGGGGGCTTTGTTAGCAGGGGGCTCTCTTTGATCAAGGGTGGATCTCATAGTATGCAGATTATGATAGTTCACACACAGTTCCAGTAATTTTCTCTTTAGCCTCTTTAACCATTTGGCTCCTCTTGAGCTTATCTTGTGCCCCAGCTTGACATATTGATGGTGTCAGTTCCTTCTCCCAAGGCCATGTTTTGTTAACTGTTTGTAAGGCTTTAACTAACATTCTCTGTTTTTCAAATTCTTTCTTATTTTTCACTATAGATACTTACTTTTTTGTTTTTCCCTATCTTTTAAAAAGTAAATAATCCTTATATCAATGGTACTGTCCACCTGTGGTCTTGACCCATGCTGGTAGCCATGGCTTCTTGAATAGAGAAAGCCCTGGAGGCTTAGATGATGTCTAACAATGCAGATTATTTAAGGTATTTGGGAATTTGTTTGTCCCTCCTAATTGTAGTTTTCAGGCCATGCTTTAAAGTTGGAACAAATTGAGAAGGGAATAAAAGACATTGGTGCCACCAGATTTCCATGCTTTTCCTCTGCTAATCCTTTCTGCTGACAAGACATCTGCGAGTATCTCAGGGAAAAGGCCGTGCTAGAATCAACCAAAAGTAATCCCTATGCCAAGTGGAAAGATTCAATTAGCATTAGCTGAAATGCTGTGTTGATTCACTTGTTTGTCTCTAAGCAAAAGCTTCTGATTGTCCCCATTATAAACATACTAGTTTCTTGCCTAACCCCATTCTGAATAAAACGAATTCATTTGCTGGACAGAGACACCCCAATATAGATTAAAGGGCCGGTGTTACACTCTGTAGACACAGTACAGTCTGAAACAAGTTGTATTCCTTCCACACAATACAGAGTGGTAACTCAGCTAGCTATACACTCTCACTTTAGCCCAGATTTAGTGCAGATCCAGCCAGTCTGCCCCAGAAGCCATTAACTCTACTCACTATGTGCACAAGCCAGTTGGCTTAGGTGCCTACTGCACACATAGTAGAGACAGTATTAATATAACCGGGGACATTGGCCAGCAATAGGGGAACAATGAAGTTTAATAGAAACAAAACAAAGCACCAGGAGGAATTCAGGTAGGGTTTCCTTGTACACAAAACAACAAAAGACTGGACAAACAACTAAGTCAACTGCCAGCCCCATGAAAATACAGGTACTGAATCTGCAATGATTTGTCTGAAGGTGATTAGTTAGAACATCATAGAAGATTCCCATGAAAAGCCCTGCTGTAAGTTGCTTAAAAGAGAAAATGAGATTTAACAAAAGAGCTTTAACATCCTTGCTACTCGCAGTTCATAGACTTCTCACCAAAGAGTGAAGGCTTTGTTTGGAACATGTCTGTGCGAAAGACCTCCTGTGTGACCACAGGAGTGTATCTTACTTTCCCTGTACCTTTGTTACTTATCTATAAAATGGGTAATATATTCTTCCTTTCTCCATCCTTTATCTCGTCTGTTTAGATGTTAGTTTCTTTAAAGAAAAAATTGCCTGTCACAGCAAGGGAGAAAGAGTGCAGGCTCCGTAATAATAACACTGAGACCTAGACATTGTTTGACAAAGGGAGATGATTTCCTCTTTGTCTCCTTGCTCATCAACGAGGGGTGTCAGGATGTGCAAGTCTTATGAGTCAGTGGGCATATAATGGAAGGCTACCTAGCTGGGTAACCACAGGGGCATTCAGTGGCTTTTACCAAGGGATATAAGCTGTGTTTGAATTAGGAGCAACTGACATTCAGGGTCTCCAACAATACAGGTAATTTGGTCTTGTGTAAGGAACTAGGAAGTACTTATTAAATAGAAAAGTTGTGCAGAGTACTGACCAGAAAAAGAATATATAAGGGCTATTGTCAATAAGTACTTGAAGTCATCATCCCAGTGAATTGGAAAAAACCCCACACTTGCTGAAATGCATCAATAGAAAGTGGAAAATGCAGAGACATAGAATACTAATGAAAAGATGTAGAGTATAAAATCTAGTTCTGTCTGCAGTATTGCAGTCAGCTTTGATTACCTTATGTATGGGATGCTGTCAGTCCTAGAAAGGTGCAGTGCAGGAATTCAGGGTGGTTCCAGTTTATGAGAGTCTTTGATCCAAAGCAATTATGAGGAGCTAGGTTTGTTTTCTCTGGGGGATTTCAAGGACAGTCTAATAGAATAGAATTCAAGGTGACCAAAAGTATTAGGTATCTTTGTACTCAGCTAGAGAGAACCAGACACCTCTGAGAAGCACATAGCTAAAGATCACAGTCTCAAAGAAGGACTGAAGGTGGAAAAAACTTACTCAGGACAGCAACTTAATAATTTCAACAGAACTCCCTCTCTTTTGATGATACAGATTATTGTTTGGTCTCCCTGGTGCCATGTAGCTCCATATGCCACTCTACTGATGAAGGGAGCACTAAAGGAGCATTTAGGTCACTCAAAGTAATTCCCATTATATGAATGGCACACTGTTAAGATGTATGTTCTATCATTATATAGTTACAGATCATCTTTTTATTTGTGATTTCTATATAGAAATGTCACAGAGGCATATAAAAACCAGGTTATCTGAGGAACAAACAAGAGTTCTTTTCCTCTGCCTAAATAAACAAGTTAAAATGAGGCAGTCTTCTGGTTTAAATGTTAAAAGGTCACCATTGGCCTCTTTTTGTCTCTTTATGACATCCCTCAGCCCAACAGATTTTTTTTTGTGCAATAATTTCCCATGCTAACAATTTTTTCTTTTAATATTCCAATTCCCCTTAGCCAGGTATGTGTCCTCTCAAATGCGTAACCATTACAATTTCATATATTTGGTGATTGTCATTATGTTGGTAAGAGTAAGAAAATATGTATTGCATCCTTATAGACTTTTAGAGGCTGTGGAAATAAATGAACATAAGTTGTTAAGATTTATTTGTCTGACAGACCAAAAAACCTCTGATCATTGTGGTAGGCTCAAATTCAGCACTTCCTTCAGCATTATTATGCTGGCAAATGAACAGAATTAGTATTTCAAACTTCTTGGAAGGAGGAATACATTTCATTGTTCCTTTTTAAAATTACTGTGAAGGACTATGGACACTTATGAAACAAAAAAAAGGTAAAATACTGTAGGACTAGATGTGCTGATCAATACCTTATAATCCCAGTTGCACAAATTATTTCACTTGCACAACTATAAAAGAAAGTATCGTTTTGTATAGTTAGTTGTAACAGATCCCAGATCTCCATTGTTCATTAAAATTATTGTGGTTTTGGACATTATTCTAATCATAATATAAAATATTAAAAATTTAAATAATTTATAATTCCCATTCTATAGAACTGAAATAAAGGTGCCCCTCTTCTGTCAACTGGTACAATTGAAATTATTGAAGTTACTCATAGATGAGAGTATGAAAAGCACAGAATGACACCTTTTTACAGCCCTAGTTATTCACCTGATAACAATTCACTAAAAGCAAGATCTTCTAAAGTGCTTTACTGGACTTAGATACCTAACTGTGACTTTAGACACATCATGTTTAACCTTCAGATTCACTCCTCAGTTGCCACCTGAAGTCTATAAATGTAAAACTTGTCCACCAGTAATTCATCATGATCATAAACAGTCATGTAGTAATTGATCATGATCAGAAATGCCTTTTGTCATAACTGAACAATGCAGTCTGTCTCAAATTTGCTAAATGTTTGAATGCACAAATTGAAGATATGACTGATTCATACTGAGTTTTCTCTTTTCCTGAGGACTTGACCCTGCCAATTCCATCATGTTGTCTTCAAAACCCAATTATTGATTATTCTAAGAGAAAATACTCACCTCTTGAATTTGTAGCACATTGCATGGAAAATTGAGTATTAATTAAAAATTCAATACATGTGTTTATAGAAAGAGATGAAATAGTGAGTGCAACTACAGTCTGCCTCTCCACCTGGGAAGTGAGGAGGCCTAGGTTCTTTCTCCAATGACTGTTTATATTTTTTAATTAAGCATATTATTTCAGATAGGTCATGTCAAATGGAAACAACAATAGTCAAAACCAACTCTCAAAATCAAACAGACTGCTGGGAAACAGAAGGATGAATATGTGTCTTAAAATCTGCTCAAGCTAAGAAGAGATTTGAGGCTGTATTTTTCATATCCTTCACACTCTAACCCTTGATCAACTAGATAAAAGGTAGTGGCAACACCACCACTTCTTCTTGCTGTATTTTGTGAAAAGAGATCTGAAGTAGAGAGCCAGCCATACACATCTATAAACTTCTGAGGGGCGAAAATGTCAGAAAAAAGTGGAGATTAGGAAATAACTATTTTCTCTCCTTGACATTTACTATTAGGCAGCATCTTATTCAACAACATAGCTTTGAAAGATACCTAGTTCTTCCCTGGCACTGGCATAAGGAGACTAGTTATTTACTCTAGTAGAGAACAAGAAACTCCAATGGTAAGCCAAAAAAAATCGGTATTGCATGCTGAGCCTAGGTCACCTTTGTGGAAGAGTTATTAATTATTTAGTGATTATGAGGAATTCTGCCAGCTTCAGTTGTTCTGATGAATTTTTAATAAATCACTATTAACATAAATGGGAAGTGTAAATTGCTTGCATTATGCTATAGGCAGTAGTAGCAATGAGAGACTTCTGCACTCAGGTCCAAGATATGCTGCTTACTTAACAGAAACTGACAGCTGAATGATCCAGTTCTCCTGGGAATGTCCTGAAAAAACCAAAATCTTTTCACCATAAAGGAATTCTATTTTACAGTTGCCAAAAAACACCTAAAGCATTTAAGTTATCTGAAGAACTGACAAGAATAAAGAGTATTTTAGTGATCTGCTCCAAAGAATTACCTGAAGATGGAACTATCTGCAAAGAGAGAACTCAATTGAGCCAAAGGAGCTTTGTTTCCTAAAAACATCTAGCAAAAATAAAATTCTATTAGGAAAGTGTGAGTCTTCCTGAAGCACAGTATCTACCGACAATATTTTCCTAAATATAATCTGTTGTTCTTGAAAAACAGTTTAAAGACCAAAATAGTAATTTAAGGATTCATTATTGCTAGAGGAATTCCAGTGCTTTCTGTTTTCTCAGGAAGTTAGAAAATATTTAATAGGAGTTTGCATTAAAATAGGTTGGTTTAACACCTTCTATATTTTGACTGGTGACAGGACAGTGAGTCAGCCACAACACTGTGTTCAATGCACCTAGACCTTCACTCCAGAGCAGACAGAATGGTTTTCAGTTCAGAAAAGCCCACATTTACTTGAAGAAATACTAGAAATTAAACTTTTTAATGAAATACTACTTAGAACAGCTGGGGAAGACAGAACTTCATTACAGTTGATCCCTTCCAGTGAACCAAATGACTTCCTAAGTCACTGAGTAAATTCCATTCTCCTTTTGTCCCTGGGATGGTCTCTTCATCTTTTGTGACATTTGCTAGACTGCAGTCTTCCTGACTCTGCAGTGTCTTTGCATGAGCTTCAACCATCAACTTCATTCTTTGTAGCTTTTGCCTGTCCCAAGAAGCCTGGAATTGTTTCTGTCTCAACATATTCAACAGCTTCCCTGAGGAAAGAGTCTGCACAACCTCTCTGCAAGGCTCCACCCAGACAAGCTTCTTATAAGAACATCAATACAGTTGTGAAGACATAAATAAAACAAATACCATCTGTCATGCTAGCATTGCCCCATATGTGTAACCACCTTTTCTTAGTCCTTTCAACTGATTTTCCACCATACCCAAATACACATTTGGTGTATCAAAGAATGTTAGCACTTTATGGATGCCATTCCAAAAAATTTTAAGTGTAATCCATGGAAGTACCCAATTCTGGATTTTTCTCATCCAGCTACAGCCATTTCTACTTCCTAATCAGCTGTTGATCAGCTCTATGGTCCCTTTTATCCTAATTATCTATGGTTGTTATAGTCCTTTCTGGCTGTCTTTTTCTGAGCATCTCTTAGCCCTCACATAAAGAGAAAAGTGAATGGATCAGACTTATTTGACACAATTTTCCTGAAATCAGCAGTGTTACAGCATATATGACTTTACTGAAATCTTTGCTTTGTTGCTGCCAAATACATCTTTAAGGCTACTGTTAGTCCTTAACTTTATCTCTCTTTTGATCTTTGTAAAAGTCCCATTAAAAATGGCTAAATTTTATTTACTACAAAGGATCATTTACTCCTTTAAAGTGGTGACAGAATCACAGAAGTGACACTTGTGAACCAATAGGTTGCAAAGCCAGCGAGAATGTGTGAAGAGATGCTCAGGGAGTAAACTGGTATATCTCCACTGTGCTTCAGGCCAGGTGGACAAAATTGTGAGGGAGCTGAACCAGAAAATGAAGCTGCTCAGTATTTCCCAGGTTTAGGAAGTATTGTAAAAGCCATCAAACTTCCTCACAGTGGAAATTTTCTGTTGCAAGCTAGCTTTATTGTTGATCCAAAAAAGCCATAATCACTAAGTAAGGCAAACCTGTTCTGTTTACTGAGATTAAATTAAGCATCAGGTTATCTATGGTATTTCACACATATAGTGCAGAAAAACTAATTTCATATAATTTATTACTATATGTGATATGAACTGCCTGAGAGTCATACTGTTGCTTTCAGACTGAAGGCTAGAAACCAAGTGTGCAATAAGTGTCCAGTTGTCCCATGATGGAGGGAGAAAAATTCCAACCATAGATGTCAGTTGGAAATTAAAATTAGCCATACTTACATAAAGGTATGCATCTCAGCTGATAAATTATATTTTAAAAAATTCATCCTTCAGTTAAAGCTGCAGTAGTTCTGGATTAATAAAAAAAAAAAAAAAAAAAAGGGGTGGGGGGAAATGTAGCGTAGAGAGTGTATAAAAGAAAGCTGTGGAAATTCATCTGCTCCTTGTTCAAAGATCAAACTTTACTGAGACTAAAATTCTGAGAACTAGTCTTATTTTAGGGAACATTTAAAATTATTTTCCTGCATAGGGTAGGAATCAAAGAGGAACTTGTCCTATAAAGAATTAGGCCAAAAGAATTACAATGGCTTTGTATACTATCTTATATTACATTTGTTGTCATAGCCATGGTCTTATTTCGAAGCATAAGATCACGATATGAAAGACAGGTCAAAAGGCAACTTGAAAAAACTTGTTGACTGTGTAGCACAGAGGTTTACAAAAGACTACGAAATACAGAAAATTGGCACCACCACAGACAATTTGTGCATCCTTGGGTAGAACACTTAATTTCATGGAGACCCAGTCTATCTGTTTATAATGATGATTCTGCTTTTTCCTATCTTTTGTCTGTCTTGCCTGTTTATATTGCAAGCTTCTCTACAGGGCAGTGCAGTAGAGTCTCTCAGCAGTGACGTAATGCAAATCCATGAATTAAGAGAAACTCTATACTGCCTAACAGTGTGGGTTCCATGACATTAGAATTTGTCATGCCTTGATAACATTCTTCTTACCATAACTTTATTAGCATGATAAACTTCTGATTCTTATGATAGAAGTGCAAGTGAAAATGATAACATGGAATTTTTCTGCATTTTGGCCCTATGGGACCATAACTGACAGTGTAGCTCCTGAAGCTGATTGACAACTGTAATTGCAAGATGAACAGCAACCTCATATAAAATGTCCTGCTCTAGAAGGACAAGGAGTCTCCTACTTAACTGGCCATAGGCAGAGGAAAGCTAAAGACTGAGGAAAAGATCAGCTGGATGATATGTAGTCAGACAAGGGTTAATTTCCCCCTCTTTTACCAGTCAGTTGGCCGAAATTCCAGTGTTGTTCTGTCAGTGTTAAAGCATCCAAGTGAAGGAAAAATGAAGTTCAGACTCAGTTGCCACAGGCAGGCATACGATCAGCAACAGTGCTCACCTCAGCCCAATTACCATTTAGCAGACATTAGATATTTTCCTTTCTGCCATCAGGCCTGTGTTTTTGCCTATCGTATACTGATATGTTGTATTATAGGCACTTAATTTTCTCATTTATTATTGCAATATCAGAACACATTACAGTGTCAGATCATAACAGAGAGAATGTTTACGTCTCTTTGCAAGCACAGCTGTATTGGTTACTTGGTACGCTGTGGGTAGGAGGGGGAATGACAGTAAATATTAAGTAAGGAAAATAAAACAGATTTAAAAGCATGTAACATTTTGGTAAGGAATTTTTTTTATAGCCATGGCTTTGGGGAAAATTACTTTTATGGCCAGCTTTTCAACAGGCCTGCACAAATATGCCTATAGTGTTTGCAGGTGCAACCATTTGTATGCAAGGCATGACTGTCTAAAGAAAAAGCTTTCAGCAGGCTGAGAGAGTTTCTTTTTAGTTCCTACTTGCTTTTAAAACACAAGTCTTCTAGGTAAGAAATAACAACTTCCAGCTGAGCTCCTTAAGCTATGTGGTTGGAAAAGTGAGAAAGGCTCAGCATCTCAGGTGTTAAACTTCCCTGAGAAATCCAGTACTGAATTCTTCTGAATGTCACAGTGGATACAACTGGTGCAGAAGCTTGAAAAATCTGGCCTTAACATCTAGATGACTCCATCTAACTTCGTTTTAGCTTTTCTTTCTCTCACTCTTTTCCTGCTCCCTACACCTCCATTTATATACAGACATGCATGCATACACACACGCATGCACACATGTGCACACACACATACATGTGTGTAAGATTATGAGTGCATGTATATGCATAGACACACCCACAGAGAGAGAAACACAGACTGTGTATTTCAAAAACTGCAGATTTTTCCTATTCAATCATAACCTGCCTGCAAGCAATGTGTTTAATCATGCTAGAAAAGATATAAGTTGATAATTTTATTCAAATGAAGGAATTGAACAGAACTTAGAGGTTAGAAATCCTGAAGGCTGATTGCTAAGGTTGAGAGCATATATTTATAAGCAATTAATGGCATGTTTGATTTTTTTTTATTCCTACACATTTTTTGCAAAGATAAAGTACTCCCTGTATGGTATCCACCAGCTGTATTATCAAATAGAAAGAAGTAGATGAAAGAAAAAGCCACAAAATCCTGCAATATACTTATTCTCTGCCCACACACAGCTATTCTCTCCTCCTTTTCTCAGTGGGCTGTAATTTCCCCTTGCCCTTTGAAAGAAAGCAGGATTATGAAGAAAATTGTAAACATGTTTAAGAATTGGTCTCAAAATGCTAATATATTACAGTCCTGTTGTGTCACAACCTGTATGTGGTGAACACACACTCATATGCAGTAGCACTAATTATCAGGGACATTGACTGAAAGTGGAGGTAAGCAGGAGCAAATGGTATTTTCATTGAGTATTAGACATGTACACCTTTAAGATAGGACAGATAAAGATAAAAATGTATTTTTATTAAGGTTTTAAATTGTTACATTCAAATTAGATCCATATTTCTTTTTGCCACACAGAAAACCATAAACCTTCTCTCCAGATGTTGATTGGAAAAGACTTGGAAACAAAGTGTTTCCTGGAAAAACAGTGGTTTGTCAAAAGCAAAAGTTTTCACAGGAATGTGCCATATTTTTTGACAGGCAAAAAAATATCTTCAGAAATTTCTGGGAAAAGGTAGAGAGGAGAAAAGAGACTGGGAGTGACCCTAGAATATCTTGAAGGTAGGGTGTTTGCACAAGTGTGGGAGAGCAGTCCAAGACTTCATTTGAAGGAACAGTTAATTACTTCTAGATTATTCCACCATGAGAGACCCTTCTTGTGGTAGTCTAGTGTAAAGTTCTATCTTGTGACATGGGAATATTGACTTACTCCTATATCTTCCTCCTGTGGGAGTGGATTAACATAGCTAAATATTGTATTAGTTCAAGCTCAAGGACTACAATGACTTAAGAAAGAAAAGTGGGCTTGGAAAGGTCCTTGATAGATCCTGTAGTCCACCTTCCTGCACTGCGTACACAGTGAGGGGGCTGGATTAATTCAGTTTGGAGAAGGGACCTATTTGTGAGGTAGCTCTCTCCCTTCCCTTGTTGGAAACTACAGACACTTACTTTGGAAGGATAGCATAATTTGGAGTTGGGAAAAAGAGAAGAAAGACCTTTGTTTGTGTAAACTCTCCAGAATTGGCATTTATTAAATAAAACCCATGGATTTTTTCCTTCAATCAGTTTTATTTCTTTTCAGAACAACTGACAAAAGTTAAATATTTTAGCAGAAGTGCTGAGTGTGTCAAGAAGTGTGCGTGAATTACTGGCAAAATGGTGTTTTCCAGTCAAAAACATCCATCAGTACCAGACTTCTGTAGTTTTCCCATATATAGACTACTGTGTCACTGGAGTCACCAGATCAGCATTGAGACAAGACCTGTTAAACTAAAATATAAGTTGTGTGATCTGAAAAGTATGCAAATTATTTCTTCTTGTACAAAACATCTACCTTAGACATTTGAATTTTGAAATTGAAATTTGAATTGAAAAGAAAAAAAGTCAATTTTGTGTTTTGACATTGAAAGCTGTTAGCCCTCGTGTTCTCATATTTTCTGCCTTTATCTGTGCAAATATAAGGAAACCATCCAGATGCAGAGTGTTCAGTTTTATGTGAGGATTTTTGTCCTACTCAGCAGCACAGAAGTCATCCAAGTTCCTTCTCAACAGTCATTTGTTGTTGAATGATGGAGTCCAAAGACTTTAGAAAGTTCAAAGACATAGAAATTTCCTGTAGTCTTTTCTTGCCATGGGGCTAGTCCTAAAATTCCTGAAACCTGTTTCTCCAGGAATTCTTAACCCGTAGCAAAATACTGGTTACTTTATAGATGTGTGTTGCTGTGCTGTCATCTAGTGGCAAGGATGAATTACACGTCATTCAGTGTCATTCAGTGACAGTGGCTGACAAGGTGTCCTTTTGCTAGAAACAAACGGATGATGTTTGGAAGCTCTCATCATTGCTATGTGCAGCACCACCGCAAAGGTCACTTCCTCTGTGCTCTACAGAAAATCACTGTTGCGTAGAGCCTATGGCATGGGCCGTGCCATGGAAACTCTTGTTGCAAACAGGCTTTACAGAACCATGGCACTTCCTGCCACACAGTCTTCCCCTCCATCTTCTGTCATCCATCTTGCCTGTTAACTATTTGCAGACAAGTACTTGAAACTGGATTTTAAACAGTGATTGATATTTTCTTAACTACATCTGTACAGAGCACTGTCAACTAATGAAATGAGTAAATAAATCTGTAATCATCTAAGATGAAGATACTTTTCTCTCAGCAAAACGTCCTTCCTCTTGCATTCATTCCTAATTGACTCTTGGGGAAAAATTGAAAGTGCCACAGTGCAGTTTTCCAGGAGAAAACAGACAAAAATACCCTCCAGAATTAACCACATTTGTTCAGTATTTAGAAAGCTGACATGTAAGTGGACAGACTTCCTGCCATTGATTTCTAAGGGCTTTCACTCAGATCTGTAATATCATACACCAGGTGACATTACACTTGCTTGTCCTTAGTTTGCATTGGTGATGTTATTATTAACACACGTAATCACTTACAGTCCCGATTTTATTTTCAAACTGCAACTGCAATGCTTGAATTAATGCCTTGCATTACTTTTTGTAAGCTGCTTATTAAATTGTGTAGAAAGTAATAGAACCTTAACAATTAAACTTGTCACAACATCTGTAACACCTTTCTGGCATCACCTATTGAACACTGCTGGGCTTGGCTGGATTAGATAAACCAGCTGTAGCATATCCTTTGCTCCTTGAAATGCTGATCTCGTTACCATTTTAATGGGAAGCCTGGCAGCTTCTTTGCATAAGTTACCATCTTCTTTATAGACAGAGTTTCTCATACGAATGGAGTGACTGGAGGACAATCCATCAGGCAAAGGTGGACTTTTCATAGTTATCAGACTCTGAAAAGGAAATATCAGTGAGCCATCCTCCCTGCAAAGCACCACTATCAAAGAGGGATTTTGCAATTATGTATAACTGGTCTGTTTTCATTCCTGCAAAATGGAGTCAACAAATAATGCTAAGATTCCTTTTTATGAGAAAGTTGGAATTTGTGTTTATATTTCCCTGTCTTCCTACAGTACAAATTGTGCTCTATCTCAGAATTTAGAAAGATTCCTCAGCACACTAAAAAGAGACCTAAATCTCCAAGAAAACAGAAGAATGTGCTGATGTGCTTTACCAATAGGGGACATTTAAGCACATTCTTAAGCACCTTGTCTCTCAGGACTTCAGTAGATTCTCAAAAGAGAAAAAGAATGATGCTCTATATTTATGACCTTTCTTGTTTTGTCCAAGTCACAGACCTCTATCCCTATACTAATGGAAAATATTAATGAAGGTAAGAAACAGTCTGTTTTCCAAATGAATTATAATTAGTCAGAGGCAGTAAATCAATGACCTTTCACATTGGAATATGATAAGAGAATTCTTTATAAATTCCAGAAGAGGTTTAGTTTATTTCTGGCTCAGAATTTCATCTTCCTTAGGTGCTTTATAGAAACAAAATTGCACCTTCTTAATTAAGGAATTGAAAGACAAGCTGGAACAAGGTCAATCAGGTTGAAATAGCTGCATCTTCATTATAATGTAAATGCTTCTTATATTAACTTACAGTATCTTGATATAGTAAATGGTTATATATGTATATAAAGTGTTAAATACAAATAGAAAGGTTTAGGTCAAATACAATGAGTAAAAGTGTACGTGCTTGTATGAAATAGAGAGCTAGGTTTTCATACAGAAATAGAAAAAATACAAGCTCTTTGTTAGCAAAAGTTAAAAATGATTTAACACACATACACCAAAAAGAGGTGGAAAAGATACACAAAGCCTTCCAGTGTCACCTTGAAACACTTGGTCAGGGCTTTATGGACAATGAAACTTGAAATTAAGATTGGGTTAAAAGCAGTATGTGAAGGAAGATGAGAGCTGCAATGTTCACTGCCACGGTAACAATTCTGTGGTCATCACGGAATGTTGCTTTTCATGAATGACCATTTGCACATATATTTTATCCTTTTTGCAGTAATTTTTTGTATGTTCACATTTCTTTAAGTGGAAGCCATTTGTGTGTGTTCACAAATCCAGACCCTGCTCATGATCCTTGCTCCGGATGTTCACATTACCTACATAAACACAATTTAGCAGTTCTGACACTGAATGGAGGAATAACTTGTGAATTATTATTTTTCATCACATGTAAATTTTTAATTTCCTCATCAGAGTGACAGACAAAGGGAAAAAGAAGCAAGGCTGTCGAGTTTGACTTGCTTGTTTCTCCATTTGATTGCATGCGGAAGTAAAAGCATAATTATTCCATTTAATGTCATAATCATCTCTCAGCCTCCTACTTACGAGTTTATTTCTCTTTGTCTAAGCATGGAAGGTGGCCCATAAAATTCTATCTTTGCTGATGATTCCTTTGTATTGATAATCCTTGTTTTGACTTGGTTCTTTCTGAAGATGCTCTTAAAATGTAATGTTACTGTATGAGGCAACTTTCAGATTTTCTTTGTTTCACCTCTTTCTCAGCATACAAGAGATTTTTTCCAATTCTTTTCAGCTCCAGAACAGACATTTAAACTTTCTCTGTTTCATAAACATATTCAGCTTTGGCTTTACAAACATTCAGTCTTCATCATACAAGTACATCACCACAGAATTTTTCATGCGATTTATGCATTTTGCTACTATTTAACTCACATAATGGCTCTCGTAAGATGGACTTGTGATGAGGATTGATTATTTTTTGTACTTGGAAGAAAAAATTATATATATATGTGAAAATACTAAATTTTTCACAGAGATAAATTTGGTTAAATTCCAAGAAAACTGAATTTTAATGTATATAGTTTCCTTTATTAGATGAGCATGCAATTCATGCACCCACAGAGAATATGTATGAATTCATCTTACTTTCTTGGGGTATGCAAACAATACCAAAAAATAGCCAAAGTTAGCATGTTCTATATAAAAGACATTTGCATATGCTACGCACAACTTCCTACGCTCTTCATGTTTAATTTAGCAATGGCTGAATGATGAAGCCATTGAGTCTTAGGAATATGCACAGGTCAGGGTCTAAATCTTTATAATTCATCCAAATACCATTTTGGTTTGGCCCTTTTTACTGAGGTGCAATCCATCGTGGTACAGAAGATATAAGTGAGCACCATCAATAAATTAAGCAGAAATGAAAGTTCTACTACAAATTATGTTGCAACCAGCTGCAAATGCTACATGACCAACTCTGTTTTTCTAAGTTTGAGGTCAAATCATGAGATTAAGGACTGACCTAAGGTTTGTGGCTGTAGAAAGGAATCCAAAAAGAACTTGGATTCATTAATATCTATGATGAGAACTGAACCTACACAAATACTGTTTCTTTGCCTTTGACAATAGGTATAGGAAAGGCTCTTCTGACTCAGCCTATGATTTGTGCATACTTAATGCAAGTCTGTCTCTGTAAGCAGCAAGGCTTTTTACTTCAGTGATCAATCTGTGCTGTTTTCATAGCTATAGTTAATTCTGTTGTATGCCACCATGAAGGCTATGTTGTAGGAGACAAAGATTCTATTGCTTGGGAAGGCTGATGAAAATATGGAACAAAATATTTTGCTCAGAATGTTACTTTTAACTAATTGTAGTGGTATTGACTTTGTGAAAGTTGTTCCGAGCTACCACAGCCAAGGAAATGGCCCCAACTTCCCATCACATTTTTTTTTTATTTTGTATTGGCCTCCATGACTTTCAGCAATCTCTTTTTCAGTCACTGGAGAAAGGTGAAAGCATCCAGCGCATCTTATAATAGCACTTAAGGTTAGGCAGCGAGAATGTGTCCCAGTGTATTAAAGAGCCCAGTTAGACATAATGAATTTAAACAAATGACCAGTTTGTCCTGGAGAGTTCTGGAAAAAGGACACAGCTTCTGGGTGGAAACCTTTAGAATGCTAATTCCTCCTGGAGTTCTTGTGAGGATATGGGATTTTCTCCATCTTTCTTGTCAAGTCAGGAAGCTGAATGTAGGAATTTTGATTGCTGCAGGAAGAAAAAGTAAAAAGGGATTCCAGTCCTTTGTATCAAGTAACCCACTACAGTTGGTAAGTTCATTGCCACATGCCCATAGCTCTGTACTGTCAACTGGAAGTAAAAAGTCATTCATGTAGGAAACCTTGTGGCATGCTGAGAGGTAAACTCAAGACTGTAAACAGGACAATAAGTTGTTCCACTTAAAAATTCTCAACACAAAATCCTGTCAGGAAACTCTTTCAGTTTGGAACTTAGAGGTGTGTGCTGCAGATAAAGAGGGCATAGTATTAGAAACATAAATCATTCGAACAATTCCCCTTTTGACATGAAAACTTATCCTTTCTCCCAGTGATTAGGTTTGATTGGTTGGGGTTTTTTCCTATCACATATTGGAATATAGATTGGTATAGTAGGTACCCAGGTTGTAAACCCAGAAATTAGATAAGGGAAAGATAAAATAGATCAGGCAGAATTTTATTGTTTTTCTATTAAAACAAAGTAGTGCATTTCAACATCAGTCAAAATTTGCATTTTTCTGCACTGTAACAGACAACCATTTAGTTGGTATTTGCTACCGAGTGTGACTTGCTAATGTAAGATTCCTGTATTAATTTAATGGGGATGTAATTGTGTTGTAAAATACATAATCTCAGGTAACCTACTATGACATTTACATTTGATTACCATATCAATGGCTGTTCCTTTGCATTACAGATACCTTTGGTGGTGTTCTTTAAAAAGTGCTGAGACATAATGCAGTATGCAGTATTTCAAGCAAAAAAATCTCCATTAGGAAGGAGTTATGGTGGTAAATGGCACTTCAGTGTTTCTGCTCCTAAATTGGGATATTTCCCTTTTTTTTTTTTTTTCTCCATAAGAATACAGATAATGCTTCACAAATAATTGTACTTGTTTTCTGCTGCTAATGTCACATACATCAGAGAGGAGTGCTGGAGCAGGTAGCCAGATTGTTCTATGCTAACACTGTTCCACCAGCTTGTAAATGCATTATTTCCCTGTAGCATGTTGGTTTTTTGTGGTTTGTTTTTTTTAATATTCTTATGCCATGAGATATATAGTAAGAAAAAACACAGCAGGCAATATGGAGCTGCATAGGGAATGCTTTTCATTAACCTAGAATACTATTAATAAAGCTAAATTAGACTTAAATATTTCCTGAAGCACCTTATAATCATTATTTTGGGGAACAATTTCATTAAGAGACAGATGTTTCATATCAAATACTTCTAGCCAATTGTCAGAGAAGATATTATTTGCCATGTTTCCTATAAACCATACATTTTACCCTTCACCTTAATATCGTCCAGAAATAGCTTCCAGACATCTTCAAATTAGTCAATTCACTTTAATTAAATAAGTTATTTTTCCTCAGTAGAACAATGCACTGAATGTAGTGATATTTTCTGTTCTTCTTCCAAATGAATATTTTTTTGCAAGCAGAAATGTAATGTGCAACACTGGGACATAACTTGTGCAAATTCTCTCTAAACATATTTACATTACATAGCTATTTCAAGAATGTTCTAACTCTGTAGCTTTTATTTCATTGTCAAGGTTCAGAATACTTTGAGTCTCTGAACAGCTACATGTACAAAACAAACTTTAATATTATATCTCTGACAACGGCAATAACAGCGTGAATGCCATCTTTAATTGGCAGACCTGCTAAAGGAGAACAAATTACTACTGTTATCAGCAGCCTCAGGTTACTCTCTAGTAAAAGAGTTCGTACCCCTGGACGCAGGACTTAATCTTTCCCTGGCTGAGGGTTTCAGTGTGGTTTTGCATTGCTTGCTGAAATAAGAGCAGTTCCCCGTTTTTCATTACAAGCTTCTAGAGACCCAAAATAAAACAAAAGAGATTGGGATTGGCCCAGTTCTGTTGTTGAAGGGATTCTAAGTGATTCAGGAGACCTAATAACTGCTGTAAAACCTCTTTTTCTTTTTTTTTCTTTTTTTTTTTTTTTTTTAATGGAGGCTTTCTTCCTATCCAGACTCACATGAAATGAAATAAATGAAAATTTAATACTTTGCGTGACATGAACCCCTAAGATCTGCTCAAATTCTGATTTTTCTGAATGTCACCTTCTTCAGAGCAGTCTCTCTTATAAAACACGGATAACACGGTTGAGTGGATAGATCCCATTGGTAGAAAAGTGCCCAACTTGATCTTTCAGTGCTTTCCAAACACTTTGTGTAAGCACACAGCCAACACATGCAAGTTACTTGCCTCACAAAGCTTTGATGATCCCAGGTATTTAAACTAATTGAACTGACCTATGGGTCCACCTCAGCGTAACCACAAAGCATCTTACAAATATATTGTGTCTGCAGGATTTGCCCCAAACAGACAAGCAGCTTTGTTAACTCTGCCTTCTCTTTCACCCTTTCTTTTTATTCTCTCAAAGCACATTGCTCAAAATCCTAAGTCCACATCTACCCAATATTATTGCTGCATCTTTCAGACCTCAAGGAACTGGACTCTTGGTTTACACTGGGAATTTCTTCACAGGGCCTTTTAATTATATAGTGCTCTCAAGGAGAAATTTTGAAATGTGAAATACAAATAAATTGTTATCGTATATGTAGTTTCTGTATTATACGGTTGTCACCTGATGTTTTTATGAAATGAATAGACTAGGAACTCAGAAATAACAAAATCTTTTAAATGAGTTTTCTAAATAGATAATCTTGCATTTAAAAATCATCTCATGTAATGAAGATTTTTCTTGTTCAAAGTGAACTGAAATTAGTTCCCAGACTGAATAGTGTGGTTTTTGCTGTGCAGTTAGATACGTTTAACCTCTGGGGTTCTGACTTGCATCTTTTCCTATACCCAGATGGTCATTAAAACATAAGGTCAGTGGCATAGATTTTGTTGCAAATGCATATTAATAAAGAAGGAGGAAGTAAGCTTTGCAAAGACTGACTGTAGGGCTGTCAGGAGAACCAGTGCACTACTACATGGTTAATTATTACTTCAGTGCCAAAACACTTTGACTAGCTACAATTACCCAATTCTAATACTAGAGTAATTAAATCTCTTTAGACTTCTTGCTGCAGAAGTGTGGTAGCTGTATGATTACAGCTCTGCAGTTTGGAAGGACAGTTACATGTGGTACTTCTAGCTCTGAGTAGCAAGCACGTTCCCCACCATGGTCAGCCTTGCTCACCGGCATGTTCCTGTCTCATTCAGCTCCAGGAAAACAGGCTTTACCCAACACAAGGTCCCTGGACTGGGATGCCCCTTTGGCTCATGGTGCCCCCAGGGAGGCTGTATCTTATATGCAAGGCCCCCTTTCCCTCTCCATAGTGCTTTATTAATGTTAAGCCTTGACATTAATGCAAAGCATTACTGTATATCTATAGCTACTTTCATCCAAGCATATAAAAGTACTTATAAATATTAATGTCTTAAACCTAATAACACCCCTAGGAGGTAGATGAGAATTTCAGCATACACTGTACCAGTGCGTAAACATCAAGAAAGAACCGACTTCAGACAGTGGTAAAAGGCTGAGATGATGAACAGAGTGCCTTTAGGAGTGAGTCTGGATCAGAGAGGCTGTGTGGCTTGCCTGTTTCCTACACTAAGCCACTGACTAGAGCTAGAAGCAAAATCCAGGAGAACTAGTTCCTACTAGTCAGTATTACTATTTCTGTTGATTGGTTGGTTGGTTTGTTGGGTTTTTTTCTTTGCAATTATAGTAGTACCCAGATATTCCAATTAAAATTCAGGGCCCCATAGCTTTCAGGTACTCCGCTGATACATAGTAAAGCCCCTGCCCTAAAGAACTTAAAGCCTAAGTAGATGAGATATAGAAAGCTTAAAAGAGAAAACAGAGTAGAAAAAAATCCCCACAGTGGAGATGGGAGGATGCTCCCTGAGTCCCAGTCCAGGGACCTTGCCTCTAGACATAATTCCTTTCCTTTGTATTATTCAGGGGATAACGCTGCCCCTCCTGCCTGACCCCCACCCCCTCCCCACCCCTTTAAATTAAACACTTCCATTACTCAGGCAGGCAACTCTACTGATATTTGTAACATTAGGAAAAGGTTACTTAATGTCTTCTGAACTGGAACATGACAAGGTGCAACTCAAAAGAATGAAAGGCAAAGTTGAAAGCAATAGTTGAAAGGTGAGAATTACATGAAATCACTTAATTCTGAAAATTCAGGAGTGTTTCTTGCTTATGAAACCCTTTCTGAAAACCATCATCTTTGAGATTAAAAAATAAGATTTTGCTAAACTCAGAGTACAGCGATGAGAAATGAGAAGGAACTGATGTCAACTGATGTCAACAGCTGGTGGATGAACATGGTGGGGACCATTATAAATAAAAGTGTGCGTGGTATGCAGCAGGACAGCAGCTGATTGTAGTTTCCATGCTCAGTGGCAGAAAACTGCCTGGACAGGGTGAAAAGGCCAGAACTTTAACATCACTTCAGCACTTACTACCTATTGCACAGAGAAATAGGAGGAAATCTGCTGCACCCCCATGCCACCTTGTATGTACCTGTGCTGCAAATAATTAGGCACACTGCAGGGCAGTCAGAAATCTGTAGACTTCACAAGCATTAGGATGCCTGAGCAATAGTATTTCCCAGTCTGCACCCAACAAGTCGGATGTCCACAAAGAGGGGCAAATACACTCTCCCTTTTGCACCAGGGCACTCCCCAACAGAATAGGAAGAAGCACTGCAGCCCAGCTATCACTTAACACAACTCACCGACATAAAATGTTCATGCATGAATCAAGACCTGTAAAAAGGTTGCTTGGGAAATGGAAGAGGAAGATCCCACCATTGATGTGGTTTGGGGTTTGGATGCAACCCTGAAGGAAACCTTGTGTTACCCTTTCACCTTTTGATTGTTGGCTTTTTGTTTATAAATATTACCATGGAGGAGATGCCCAGGCTGACTGTGCCTGTCATCTCAGCGCTGCTGAGCCATTCCCCAGCTTAAACCTATGTGCAGATGTACATTGGTAATAAGACAACACTCTGGAGCTTAATGGGCTTGTTTCTTCGAGGATAAAAACAATTATTAATAATTGAGAAGTCCTGTGCTAAGGGAATTTATAACCAATTAATAAAAATGTGGCTGTTGCAGTTAAACACAATAAAAATTACTCTTTATGCACTAAAGGAAAGACATATACACTTACATAATCATGTTCATGTCAGTATTGTTTAATTTATAAACAGATTTGTGTGTATGTAGCTACATTTACAGATAAAGAAGTAATTATTAATCAGAATTTGTACACTATTACACTAAGTATATGATGCACTAATCTGTTATCAGAGAATGGGCTTTTATGATATTCAAAATCAAACTATAGGAGAGCTGTTGAGTTGTACCCGTGTCATAGATCTCTGCCAGGGGTGGCTGCCAGCCTTCACCTCTCCAGCTCACTCAGGCTTGCAAGTCTGAATGAATCCATTAGCTCTGTGATAAGAAGTGAACCAAAACTGTACTACAAATAATGAGATGTAGTATCTTGGTCAAAATTAAGGACTTTAGACAGTGGATACCAAGGCAAAACAATATGCTGTGACATCAGTTTCTGTTATTTCATTATTATGCTGAAACAACTAAACTCCAGGAATCTAAAATATATGATCTAACAGAAATATCTTGGGAGACCCTCTAGCAGCACTTTATTGGAAACAAGAGAAAGCTCTTTACTTTTCATTTTATCCACAGGATTTTATTCATCTTCTTCACCTGCATCTTTATTTCTTAGGAAATAGAAGCCTTTTTTCATATCATCTAAGGCCTGGCCAGCTTCTTAGCACATTAGCATCTTTGCAGATTTACTGTGATTTCCACTTGGGGTTATCTGATTTTTTCCACTAGTCAGAAAAGCAGAATTTGCTTGCATGTTCACAGTAACATCAGAGGGAAAAGTACCTGGTACTACAAACTGCAGTTATTAACCATTGGGCATAACTCTGGAAACCAAAAGATCCTTTCTGATTTGTGTGGTGTTAGGTTACAAATGTAACACTTGCAGATTTCCTGGCAGAGAGCAATAGATTGAAGAGTGAGAAGGCTATGGTTAGGCTAAAAGCTTAAATTAAATAGAAAAGAATTTAGAAAATCAGCACAGCATAAGAAGAGCTTGTTGGCATTGTCTTTTAAGGGTAACAGTAAAATAACCTGTGGAAGTTATGCTTAGAGTACAGACAACGTTAATTTCAACTTAGTTTGGGTAAATATAGAACTTTCTGATAGCAATTTTTGAGGAACCACCTCATCTTGCAGTTCTTTTCTGTGAGTGTCAGGAAAGGAAATCTCAAAAGTAGAAACCTAATATTTTAATCTGATTACTGTCAGAGAGCAGATGATTCAAACCATGACAAAGCCTAAGCAATGGGAATGGAAGGGGGCGGGGGCAGAGTGGGGGAATATTAAGAAAAGTATAAAGCAGACAGTGCTTCAGTCTGATGGCATCAGAAAAAAGCTCCTGGTTTCTCAGAAGTGCAGGAAAATTTGATTTTTGCTTTTCTGAAGGAAACAGCTGGGACTGACGAGCAAGGAGAGATTTGTGCATAGTAAGGCAGAACCTTCTGCTTTTGTGGGAGGAACGAAGAGGATGTTACTGCTGCCTCTCCCCACATTTGTCCTGCCCTGTCCTCTCCTGTGACATCAGAAGGAGCTGTCAGTAGGGCTCTGGGCTAAGCAAAATAGAGTGACAACCCACAGCCAAGCCCTGGCAATTCTGACACCAATGACTGCTACTCTAGGTACCTGCTCTTTTTTTGCCCAAGCTCAAGCTGAATGGTGCTGAATAAAGATGCCATGTGTCAGAATATAACAGAGGGAACTGGAAGGCTAGAGCTGTGGACAAAAAGAGATGGCCAAAGATCAAAGAAACAAAAGAAAATCCAGATCTTTGGGAGGGGAAGCAATAGTCTCCAAACAGCAATTTAGCAAGTCAGACACATTTGGAAAGCAGTGGAAGATGCAAGTACAAAACCAGACACCAGAATACAAATCCAACGTGAGATAATTCCACATCAGATCAAGGTGTAAGAACATAGACAAATACAGAATAATGTACTCAGCAGAAGCATTTGGGGGAGAATTATAGAAATCATCAAGGGATGCTGAGGCTAGTCTAAAGAAAAAGAATTAAACAAGGAAGCAAGCTGCATTCATGCAGCTGCAGTTCCAGCACTAACTTCCAGTAGGCACACTTTGATCAAGCATGTAAGAATCATGTAAGAATTAAAAATAATAATTAAAAAGGGAAAGGTTCAGGGTTGCCAGTATGTCAAAGTAACAGAGGAGAGACAAGGGTAAAATGCAAGATGCCTACATCTCTCATAAGCAAAGGTAGTTCAACCTGATATCAAGAGGGGTAGCTTGCACATATCTGAAGGCAGAATATGCCCAGGAATCATCCTTTGAGACTGTCAGCTAAGAACCTTTCAAAAGCATTAAATACACATGCTAAGATATATCCCTAGCTGCATGAAGCCACTTAGCAAGAACCAAGTGACAGACCTTGGGAATGCTTTGCAAGATCAAAATCTAGGCTACTACGCCTACTTTTTTTTTCCATTTGTAGATGAATCCACCAGTGAAAATCACTTCCAAAATACTTAAATAGGGAGAGTCCACATTCATAACAAGTAGTTCCCTGAGCAGTGTGAACTACCATTGCCTATTTTTCTGTGGATTACACTCGGATTGCCTCTGTGTAGTTCCCAGTATCTAATAAGGCATGAGATGTGACAGAAGGTTTTTCCCCTTAGCAGTAGCGTAAGGATGCTGCTTTCCTCTCAATGACTACTGCTGTGTATGAAAGCTGTAGGAATTAGACATCTCCATCCCTGTACCTATCTCCACAATTGCATGATCCTAGGTAACCTGTCTGAAACATTGCATGTTTCAGAAACATGAAACATCCACGTTGTCAAGTGTCACAGTCCTGTCTGCTGGCCAGAGGCTTTCCAGTGGACTTTTTGCAGTGGTCCTATGTAAAGCCACCACATGTCCAGAGCTGCTGCTGTTTTAAGAATTAAAGCCCTAAATGTTTAAAAATTAAATTTTCAGTGTGATTACTTAAGAATCATTCCAGGATACCAGGAAAAAAATATTAATTCCAGGAAATCTGCCATGTCACTACAGAATCTACAAGGCTGTTTCTTCTTTTTGCTTTTTGATATGTCCAATCTCTTTCTCTCTATTTTATTTTTTCTAAGTGTTTTCATTGATTTCTTTTTCATTTTATGCACAAACTGAACACAGTTAATCAGTAGATACAAAATGCATCCTGCAACATTGCCAGTAGCCTAACATAAGGGGATTCAATTGCTGAATTGTCGTAAGATTAGGCCTAAGCCACAGTATAAGCTTCATTGATCCAAGCACAGCAAGATATCCATTCAATAATATGTGTTTTAGCAAGGTTTTGCACTTGTAAAGACTTCCTGCAAATTAGGGTTCATCCAATATGTGCTATAAACACAGTGGATCAAATCTTCTATCAGTTTAAAAAGCAACTCACTCCTTAGGAAAGAAGCAGTGTAACTGGCTGTATTGTGTAAGCAGAGACACACACATGTAATGAAGTTAGCTATCAAGAGAGCCATATCTGTCGAGCTGCATGTTTAATAGACACTGTGCTTCCTGACAAGCTGCCTCTAAAAAAACCAAAGGATGAAAGAACAGATGATGTGCTGGTGTTCATAAAACCGTAGGTTCAGTAAAGCTGTTGTTACCAGCTGAGCAGCTCTTAGATGTAAGCACTTGCGGTAGAGAGGTTACAAAAAGGTGCCTGGCTCTGGTCATTGTGCAGTCCCATCCCTGTAGTATCTCAAAGTCTCACAGTGCAGTGTTTCCCCTCACACCACCATGCAGTGGGGCAATGCTGCTGCCCCACTGTGCAGAGGGGAGCTCTGGTAGGCAGGAGCCAAAGGACTGTTCCAGCCCTCATGGCGTTCTCTGTGACCCTAGTTGCCTCTCCTTCAGCCTTGGTCCCCACCTGTTGAGAAGAATATGAGGTTTCAGTGGAAAATGGTATAATACCACAAGAGAGAAATAACGTGGGATTCCAAATTGTGCTGGGGGAAAAACAGGCCTCTGGGGCACCAAGCAGCGCTGCTAGCCTGTTTGTGCCCACTGCCACCTGTTCGTGGATACAAAGGACCCACATAGTCTTCAGTTTGCAAACTGGCTGATTAGCTTTGGTCTGGAGCAGAGACAGGTGCCAATACAGGATTAATTTGGAACAGAACCCTGGTGGCATTTTAAGTTAGGAATTGTTGAGTTCCTCCACACAGGATTCTCTTTGTCAGCAAGATAGGCAAAGACTCAAATGGCAGAGGTGATCTAAACGCATCCAAGGGTTTGTGTTGCTGCTTACAATGGCCATCACCCAGCACAAGGCATGCAATGACATATTTGTGATTAGACCTTAGATTCAAGCCACAACAAATGAAGTGGGCATGCTGATGCCAAAGGAAGAGGCTGAATAGCATACAGAGTTTCAAAATTATATACCTCTACCAGGAAGATACAGATTTTATAGCATCTAAGGCTTCTTTTTCTTTAGAAGATTTTCTTTCTTTGGATTTTGCCCAAATCACAACTCTTATTTGGTTCTAAATACCTAAATGTAGATATTTTTTTTTCAGTCCTTCATCCTAGAATTTAAATGCACAGCATGCAGACTTTGGCATCAGAAAGGACTGACAACATAATGATTTTATAAATCTGTGAGGCTTAAAATTACTGCCAGTATGGTCTTATTCACTGGATGCTGCTCTTGAGAATAAACTTGAGTACTGGTAAACATATTCCTGAATACAGTCTCAGCTAGTACAAATACCTTATCATCTTTCCACACAGATTAAGAAAGCCCTTTATTATATAAATGTCCCCATTTTTTCCAATTGGGAACTGATAGCTTATGTATACTTAATTGTTGGTGTTGCTTGAGGAATGAGTCATCCCTATTTCCACTGAGAATTTCCCTGAACTACTTTAGTTCCATGTAGGGAGCAGTATTATTTTGCTTAATTATATAAAGATTTCAGATCACTAAGATTTTATGTTATTAACACAAACGTCAAATGATTTAAGCAAGTTCCTAGAATACCTAAGTAGAAAAATCAAAACAAGTGCCTTAGAGGAACTGCTTCTTAAGTTTTGAAAGTGTGGGCAAATGAAAAATATTAGTTAGTATTTTGCTCACAAGAAAACTAATAAACAGAAAGGCACAGATATCTTCCTTTGAATATGAAACTTCCTATGGCTAATGTTTCACCTTCTTTTATTTAGCCGAAACCCCCACCCTGCAAAAGTATAAACAGATATTTGAATTTATGAGCTTGAGAGGTCTACCCACGTGAGCTTTTGCAGTATCAAGACCTGAGAGAAAGATTTCTGTTCATAAAGCATTTTTAAAGTTTTATGTGCCAAATTTTGAGAACAATCTATTTTCACCCACCCACTCTGACCTTATTTGCTCAGCAGGCACTATTTCTAGAGCTGCCAGAAAAATCAACATGGCCATACATTTTGCTGTCGACTCTTGAGGAGATAAGGCTAGTGTTTTCAAATGCTTTATGCACTTAGTCAGCTGGTTGAATGGTTCCTCATAGACATGCTGGGTATGGGATTTTTCAGTGAATGCAGATTCAGGGAGACCCTGCATAGTTCTATTTATGCCATGATTACAATCCTGAGACAAATCTCCTTTGAATGTGAAGCATGACTTGCAGAGTCAAAATGTGGAAAAATGACCTTAGATAATCTTTAGTAAAGCAGAAACAGATGAAGAGCTCAGCTAAGAGGGAGTCTGGTTCCTCTTCCCTGTCCTCTCTCCGGGAGAACCAGGTGGCTTTTGTCACAGTGAAAATCAATCATACTGTTCCCTGTTCCCATCTAGTCACTGTGTGTGAAATAAACCCTATTTCTAGGGCTTAAGTGAGATGCTAGGGGAAACTGTAGCTTGCTTCAGCCTATGGATAATACATCAGGCAATGATCTAGTGAAAGAACTGGATTTAAGGAAAAGTTCCTAAATATGTGTTTGCCCAAAACTTCCTCTTTTCCTGGGAGCTGCAAGTGTGTGAGACAATGCACAGGCCTCACACCGGCTTAAGCTCTACAAAAATAATTGAAAGGTATCGGTTACATTTTAGTGTTCAGTATCTTTGAGTTTCATACCAGAAATGCTTCTGTAATATTACCTTGCACTTCATTATTAAAAAGAATATGAGGTAACTCTATAAATGGTAATGGAGCTTACAGGAATGTACCTTCCCCCATGATTGTTTTCTTCTCCTCCTCTCCTGAAAGATCCACTCACTGCACAAGCTGGTAGATGAACGGACAGCTTTGTTGAATAAAACTGACAGTATCTGGTTTGAAATTTAGACTAGTAGCTATTTTTTTAAGGCAATAGCTTGTTTGAGCTTCTTAAGAAAAGAAAAAACTTCCTAAAACCCTCTTGATAAGCATTATCGCTTCCCTCACCTTTTACACCCAAGGCCTCTAAGCTGTCTTCTTTCCACACTTGTTGAAAAAACAGTTGTCTTACACTTTCAACAGGTTTATTTACTCTTCCTAAAATTCTCAGAGACTTCAACTGTTGTTTTGGTTTCCATGATTCTATGATGAACAGCCTGCAGAATCATTTCAGTACATCCAAAATCTTCCATGGACACTACCAAAGCCTGTGGTAAAATGAAATATAACATTAATAAGTACTAACATTCAGCTCTTGAAGTTTCCTTTATGTCTATCAAACTTAAGTTTGAGCATGCAGTCTGTGAGATTATTCCTACAAGTAGTCACTATAGGATGCAGCACATTTCTGGGACATACTGGCAATTGCCACGACATATCTGTGATACAAAATACTTTGGAAACATCCTTTGTAGGCCCTGTTGTGGTCACCAGACACAGTATGGGAAGGGATGTCTTCTGAGAATTCACTGAATCCTTTTATTGCTGAAGTAGTGTTTAGGAAAAACAGGGAGTGCTGCATGGGACACAACACACAGCATGACTACAGGATATATCACAACAGGTTCCCATTTTACAGATGAATCCCAGTTGTAACTGTGAAATTTTACAAGGCTCAGGCAGATCCTCTGTGGTGCCCACCCATTCAACTTCATACTGAGGTGGCCTGAATACTCAGAAGGGTTAGTCCAATTTTAGTTAGCTGACATAATTGCAAGAAAACATAAAACATTGCTAACTGAATCTAACCATTCCTATGTCACAAGTAAAATTATCTCCTGCTGGTTTATCCTACAGAAAATGAGAGAGTTTGGGCTATAGTTAAAAGCTGGGAAAAGCAGCACAGAGGATTAGACAAGCTCAGTTTTGCATTTCTGGCTATCTAATTCACCAGCCCCAGTTAATTTAAATATTTTAAAACCTGATTTTAAAGTAATATAAAATATTAATAGACTGTAATTACAAATGACAGTGAAAAGCAGAGTTGGTTAGTTCAGACAAAAGTACCAACAGACTGAATTGGGGAGCAAACTCCTCCTCTGGGGTTGTATAGCTTACTAAAACATTTATATTGAAAACCCAAGACCCTTTCCCTTGTAACTCCTGGGAGCAGAGTTTTTCCCAGGTGTATTCTGCTATAGGGATTGGGCATTACTTTAATGTGTAAGCAGCTCACCACAAGGTGCTGTGCTAGAAATGGAAATATGGCTACAATCTCTCTGCAGGGCATGACAAAATAAGAGGTTGCAGGAGGACTTGGAGTTATTGCCTCCTGCCAGTTTAATCACTAAGACAGCCTGTGGTTCTCATGTGCATGCTTGGCCACCTGCACTAAGCTGTTGTCACAGAGCTGACAGCGGAGATGAAATGGGTAGCCACTGCTGGCCTGATGTCATGGTGTGCTCCTCTGAGCCTCAGCATGGATAGGATTTGGAAGGATCTTTCTTAGTTGAGGTCAGAACACAGTGGGGAAGAAAAAGAGGGCAATATATTTCTCTTCTTACCTCAGCTATGGAATACAGATATTTTTAAAGAGTCAATATTTAGGAATCACTACTTACAGCTTGTCTGAAGAGAATCTACATTTCAGTGTAACTGAGCAAGAAAAATATGGCGTAGGCTCTATCTTTGATGTCTTGCTCGATGGAACTCAGACAACTATGATGGGTTAGAAGTAAACATCGACACCATGAGTTTTCAAAATGACAAAGCGTCATTCAGAAAAGCTCAGATCAAACTCAAAACATCACCAGACACCTCTGATAACTCATGTGTGAAATGGACCTCTGCTGCTGGCACGTGAAGCTGTGGGAATGCTAGTGAGACTCTGCTGGAGGGCCAACAATTCAAAACTGTGTGCTGAAAGCTTATACCATAAAGATGGAAGCAGAGGATAAACTCTCGTGAGCAACAACAAGTAGTGGTCCCAATATTGCATGATAGGCACCATTATAAGAACATGGAAAAGAGGAATGTCTTTAGTGGAGACATAAATAATGCAGACAGGCACAAACACATAGGCTGCATGAGCTGAGATAGACTGCCTTTCAGGGCAAAATAGAAGTTATTTGCAAAAGGGCTGAGGAGTATGGATTATAAACTAAGTGTTGAAAAGCTGGTACACCATAAATATGGTAAGAGTAGTTTATCTGCAAGAGGATTCAAAGACTACAGAGAATTTTGCATGCTTAGATGAATGTATTCCTGAAATTCTGCAACTCAACTGTGGCTTCCCTCAGTGTGCAAATGGCAAGCAGAGACTTGATTTATTTATCAATAAATCCACAACATAATTGAACATAGAGAAAAAATAGTACTTGAGGATAGTTGAAGCAATATTAAACTACCTCCCAATGTTTGCTGAATCTACCACTTTTGTCCCTGCAAATTACACTGTGTTAGTACACCACTGCGTGGGGAATGGGTTCTCCCAGTGTGGGGGAGGAATCTGCCTAAGACACTCTCTTGCTTTCCTCTCTTGCTACCTTTACATACCCTCTGAACTCTTTTCTGGGGATCCTCTGTCTGGAATCATAGACTGTGTGGTGCTGGAGAAAAGCATGGAAATGCTGGCCATGATGATCAAAGAGATCCCTTTGTGTGATCCTTTCAGCTCCAAAAAATGTTATTGATCATGCATCTCATAGGGTCCCTTCCTGGACTCTCCCTGCAAAAGCAGGGAGTAGAAAAAAAAGAACGAGAGCTTCCCAGCTTCTCTGGGAGATTAAGATACGGGGAAGGCTCTTAGAGGGTGGGTAGCAGAATAGGTATTGCTTATTCCCCAGTTCTACCTTCCCCACCTTCAGCATTTCTACGCCTCTAAGTCCCATATCTCTGTTAAAACTCAGCTGAATCTGGAATCATCAGAGTAAGCAAAAAGATATTGACTTGGCTGACTTACCTCTGATCTTTGAAATGCTAGGATCCACATTTTCAAGTTTCTTTTTGTTGTTTTGTTGTTGTTGTGTCTTTGTTTTTAGTTAAAATTAGGGTGTATATGCAACTACAAAACTATGCAATTACAGCATTTCAGAAGCTGAGGAAGACAGGGCTAGCAAGGACCTTAAAGGATGTGTGGTGTAAGTCCACCTCTGCAGAGGTATGCAGGTCAAGTATGCCCAACAATGCTGACACCTGTTTTATCTAATCTGTTCTTTAAAAACCCAAGTAATGGAGATTCTACAGACAGTCTGTTCCAGCGCTTACCTAGGTTTATAGTTAGAAAGATAATTTAAATCTCCTTTGTTGGAAATTAAAGCAGTTTTCCTTGACCTTACCTCAGTGGATAATGAATTACTATCTTTTTTTAGTAGCTTCTTATACACTGGAAATCTGTTACCATACTCCCTTCAGTTGTGTAAATAAACCAAACTCTGTTTCTCCAAACTTTTCTCATAGCTTATGCATTTACAGGTTTCTTTTTATTCCTGTTCCTGCCCAGTGGGACTGAACCTTTTATTTAAAATACTTAGTACTTAAGCCAGATTCAGTATAAACTAGTAAATCTCCAGTAGTTCTGAGCTGAGCAGAGTAACAAAGTTTGGTATGTTACAAGCTGTGCTACTGTTAGTACATTTTACAAGATTTGCTTTCTTACAAGTACATCTCACTTCTCATTTACTGTGGATGTTATCACCTTCAGATCTTCCAGGCTTCTGCTGCCTCTTTGGTATGTGGAGAATTTGGCTTCTCCTGCCTATATGTAGTTCTTTTTATTTCACTTGAGTGAATTTGACCTTGTTGAATTGGGATCATTTCCCAGGTTTATCAAGAGCACTAGTTCTAATTGTAGTGCTATAGTATTTCTAGTCCTTCCCAAAATGGTATCATTCACAAATGTTAAAATCTGTAATTTATTCTTTCCAGTTATAGCTTGCTTAAAGTTAGGATGAGAAGTCCATGATTTCTTGAGCAATTTCTTTTTCCATTTTCGTGAAAGCAAGTACTATATTTGCCCTCATCCAGTTTTATGGGACTTGACCTACCTCCACAGTTTCTAAGAGATGGTAACTAATAATAATGAAATTGCACTGGTTAATTCCTTAACTGCTGTAGGGGAACAGATCTTGCTGTTTGAGTATATGCAACTTAGCTAAATCCTCTCTAATTTTTTTCCATTCCAATTCACACTCCATCACCCTGTTAGAACAAGTTGTGATAAGGATCAAGTTACAATTAACCTTTTTTGAGGTAAGACCCTGAGATAACATTTTAAGAGTGAGCAAAATTGCTACTGCATCCTCTTGGATCCTTTCCCCCTCCAAAGAAAATCCCACAAAGTTTACAAGAGGGAGAATTTGCAAAAAGTAGAGAGAGAATAGCAAAAGCTGTTATGGCAAGTTGAAGTCTTCCTTATTTATCTCTTTGTGTTGTCTGCTAGACTTCCCTCTTTGTTCTAATTAATTGGCAAACTACTGCAGAAGTCATTCATTTCTCAAAACTTATTTATTTTGCCTTACAACATTTATTTGCACAGCACTACTGTTGTGTACAAAGATTACTCTTTAATGGAGTTCAGAACACCCTTTCACAGCATGCATTTCTGTTCAGTCCAAAGAATACAATACAGCATATACGTGAGTTTCTAACTTACATTAATTTTATTTGGTTTTACCCTGGTTGATTACTCTATGTGCTTTCTTCAAGTAATGGGATTTTTACTTATTATTTTGACTACTTTAATTACTTGTTTTCACAAAATATTTACAAGGATATTCCACAGCTTTTTTCAGAACGGTTTGTAATACCTAACTGAAATAGATTTATTTTTAAAAGATCGAATTTAAAAGAACACAGGTTTTTTTTTATATCTCAGGTGTGTATTTAAGTAAAAATGAGTAAAAACCAGTAAAGTCACACTGAACTCTTTAATATTTTGGACATTGGAGAAAATGTTGGCACTGTTTCAGCATGTCTGGATGTGAACATGCCCCATGTGAAGGTCTGTTTTATAGGCTGTATTGGCTGCAGCCATGTAAAGCACATCAGGAAGACACATCTGCAAGAGGGTGTGTATTTCTGGAGATCAAATAAAGCTGTCTATTGGCAGTGTTGATCTGAACGTCTGCCCAGGTTTGATCTTCAGTCCTAGCTTACAGACAAAACAGGAAAGAACCTATGTGTGAAAGAAAGGGCTTTAAGATGAGTAAACATCGCCTGCAGCAAGGCTGACATATCTAACCTTGGCAGAGGTAGAGGACATCAACACTGAGCCTCTCAGACCTGGTGCAGTCAGTCTTAGGAACTCATGGAGGCAGAACTCAGACCTATCTGTCTTGGGCAGGGCAAAATAACAATGAAGATGGTCCCGTGCTGGCTCAAGCAGAACTCTAGAATCTCCAGCAGATCCTGACACTCATTCAAGCAGCTGAAGTCAGCTGCTATGCTATCAATACTCAAACTAGCTAGAACAAGCTACAGTAATGTGTCTGCTCACAGGGCAGGCCCATTTCAAGGCTGATGTCTCAGGCTAGGTCTGCTTTGCAGCCCACACCGCCACATACCACCAGCACTGACGGCAAACATCAATGGTGCAAATCCCAGCACAGGCTGCAGGCTCCACTTGAGAAGCTGCCTCAGCCTGTCAGCAGTTGCTTTGACCTCCAACTGTGCCGGTAACAGCACCAAAACTAAGAAGTCTGAAGGGAGTGTGTGTCCTGGGAATGCTCTATGACTTTTGCTAGCAAAGGGAAATGAAGTTTCTATACTCTGACTGTGCTGGGTGTTTCCCTGAGGACAGTGAAAGAGCCCAGGGCAGAGGAACACCTGCACAGAGCAGTAACAAGAGGAAAGAAAGATGAAGCTGTGTTTTGTATCTTGTTGTTATTTAAGTGGCCAGTTAAGCCAAAGTCTGTAAGTGATAGATAGGAATAACACCTACTTGATCTGAAAACGGGAGCCTCAGTGACTTTCACATATACTGCAGATAAGCAATATCTTGCTTGGTCATAGATGCATGTATTGACACTGCTATTACTGCCAGTGTCTCAGAGGGCAGCTGCCCCCATCTGCACATCCAACAGATGCACAGATGCTACTGGTACCTCTGCTTGCTAGATAAAGCCAGCCAGTAATATCAGCAGACTCCAAGCTAGCTTTATCTAACTAGCATGTATACTAGTGACATGTGAGGGGCATGCAGATCTCAGGAGCTGCCCTCACGCATTCTGGCAGTAACACAGTGAAATGGTCCATTAAGGGTGGAGTTGTATGCTGCCAAACATTTTAAATGCAAAAAGAAAGCCAAGTTATTTATCTCATTTTATTTACAGTAATAGGGGAATGTTGAACAGCGTGTAAGTGCACTACAATAAAATCAATAGAGAATATTAAAAGCAGAAATAAAGATCAGCCAACCTGAGGAAACTACTAACTTGAATGAAAGGATCCAACAGGAGGCCAAACTGAACAGCTCAGGAAAACCAACCCACCAAAACAAAAGGGGCCAGTACCCGTTTGATTAGATAAATCCTGAGCCTTTTACTGAAACAAACTGCCCTTGACAGGTTGGTTTCTCTTAAGCCTTTAAAGGGAATTTTGCTCAGCAAGTACTTGAAAAAGTTTCATAATCAAGGATCTCAAAATGCATAATCTCCACTTGGTCTGGTCTCAGATGAGTATAATTCCAGAAGCTGATTCATCTACACTGTTACTGCAGGACTGGAAGCCAAAGAGAGCAGCTAACAAGTCAGCAGGACTGACTAGTCTGTCCCTTCTGAAGTCAACATGAGTTTTGCCAGTGGCCTGAAAACAGTGGCAGAAATTCTCACCTCATGTAGAGGGATGTTGGATGTTTGAGTATAGACTAATGCTCTCCTTTCAGATGTAAGCAACAGATGGCTGGTACTCTTAAGTTAGCATGACTGAAAGGTTTCTCTGCGGTAAAGGTACTCAGATTCTGAGACAAAGTTTAATGGGTAAAATTCAAGTCTGACTAGAAAAGCTGTTACCTGGATCACTGATGCAGGTTAGTCCAGTTTGTGAACAATTTATATGATATGTACCGAGAGGTCTGTTTTTAAAAAGCCAGAAATGTATTTCCTGTCAGGCTGATTTCTGTCTGGTTTAACTGGGCTATAAATGAAGTATCAAACCCAGCTACCCATTACTGGTGGTTATGGCAAAAGCCACAGCTATAGTTTGCTGAATATCCTCTGAGCAATTGCCTGATCTCCTCAGGTTGTTTGTAAAGGATGTATTAAACCAGACACCTCAGCTCTTCCTGTAGGATTTCAGTCTGTTGACTTTGCAGTAGGTTAGAGATGTCGCCTGGCTTGTTTCTAACCAAAGACTGTATAAAATTGGGAGGACAATGTAAAGATGGAGACTTGTAAGCAGTTTGAAAACTTTAACCTGATTCTCTAGAACAATGTATTTGATCCAAAATAATTATCTTCTGTGAAAATCTGACACCCTTAAATGTTTTTGAACTTTCCTTAGAAGTTAGAAATTTTGAATCATCATTGTTCAGTGGTGGCTGTCTTTTAACTGTCCTTTCCTTCATCTTTCCTTCATTCTTTTCTGCCACTGAATGTCTTACAATGAATGATTTGAGGGTTCCATTCTTTACTTTTCAATTTTTCTGTTTCTCTATTATTAACTTGTCTTGTTCTTTTGCTTTTCAAAACTTTTACGTCTCTGGTAAAGTTAAAGAACAGAAAAAAAATTTAAAAAGAACTCTGTCAGTCTCTTGGCTGGTAACCAGGGGGTTCCAAAAACTTTTCAGCTGCACATTCCACTGATCCCAAATAATTGTCCAGGTAATTGAATTGGAAGTAGTTCACATTCCTGTTCATAACTGTTAGGCCCAAAGAAAACAGTGAGTAATAAAAAAGAACCATGGTCATTGCTCATACTGAGAATGGCCTGTGCATAGAGAAAGAGAGGTAGGAGGGGGAAAGGTCCAATGGGGAAAAATTAAAAATTAACTTCAAAGAGTTTCTGTTAAAGCTGTAAAATAATATTTGCATAAAAGAAAGCATTAAAATATGAACACACACACATATTTGTGCATTTAAAGGAGATGCTTATTCCATATCGTAGTTCAGCTAAAAATTCTATGCCACAGAAAGCAGTAATTATTCCGGCTTTGCATATTGTAAACCTGGTCCCTGTCATTCTCTCTTTCCCTCCACATGCCTCAATGCCACATTTTCTACAATCGTGGGGAGATTGCCTTGGCTCTTACTCAGCTGGCTCAGCTAATGCAATTCACAGGCCTTCAAATGTAAGCTTGTAAACTATTTAGTTCTTTTTCTTTATAACAGCTTGTCTATTAACAGCTCATTCAATGGAGGAGAGAGAAGAAGCCAGTGAGACCTCTTTTGGTATTGTTCAGCAGTAACCCTGGCATTCTCAAATTGGTAGCCGATACTCACTAAACAGTGTTTGTCAGGACCTGTTGTTTTGCTGGATAATAGTATATTGTGCTAGCAGCAGTCTGTATTAGTAGCAGGTAACAATGAGCTGGCAAAGTAAGTCTCCTGTGTGGCATGGTAAGGTCATAAGAACAATGTATAAAAATCCAAGAGAAAGCTCATTAGGATGGTCTGATGCAGTGCTGGAAAACCTGTGCCATCTTGAGAGATCTTTGTCAGCACTTCCCTTTGCGTGTTGTTCAGGAGCCTCATCACTGGGTTGAGATGGAATCGTGGAATGAGGATGGTTCACCCCCTCAGATGATTTTCATGCTGTATGTCCATGATTTTCACCTGTATGTCCATGGCTCATGGCCTGTACTTCACAAAAGGTGTGTTTTGTCAAGATACCAGGCTCCTTAAAACCTAGGTGTACCCAGAGACTGCCCACACCATGGACCATGCCCATTTTTCCTGTAACTATATGGTAGAAGGCTGTGCTATATACTGCAATGAAAAATGTGTTCTTGAAATGCCTTAATCCTGCTGCAGCACTGTTGTTCCATTTTCGCTGTGCTAAGATAATGTGTTGCCATGCCATGCAATGAACCTGCCACACCCCCTGCCTTCCTAAACGATTAAATAAAATCTGGAGTATTTTATCACCTGATGGCTGATATTTCTTGAACTCTTCTTAGTGTTCTATATGGAAATACCAGGCAAGTTTGTGGCTTAACCAGTGTTTGATAAAGAGAATCGTGCTTGACACAGATTTCCCCACCAACAAAATCCTATCCACCTTACTTATAAGCAGTTCATTTATAGAAACATCATGGTTTAGGCCTTGTTTTCTGCCCTGCCAAGTGTTGCAGGTCTTGTGTTATCGCTCAGACAAACTGACAAAGCTGCAGTACAGAGAAACCAGGTTTCAAAACGAGTGATTAATGCAACACGAAGTTCTCCGCGCAGGCAGCAAGACTCCCCCGTGTGGTACGGCCGCTCCGGCCGGTGCCGCAGACGGCGGCTCAGCCAGCCGGGCTGCGGGGCTGGGCAGGCTGACATGCCGGCAGTTAACATAATTAAATGTGGCCCAGTGAAGACTCCCACGTTCAGAAGTGGCCATCAGTTTGCAATTAATGTTGACCGCTGGAGAATAATGTTGTTCTGTTGTGTTTCTGCTGTAGAAAAAAAATTAATATTTTACTAACTGTGATACTTTGGGAAGAATTATGAGGTCTCATATTTCTTTACCATGAATTAGTCTTACATCTTTATTCTCAGTTTCCTTTTCCCCCAACAATGTGTCTTAAGATGATACCTTTAATAGATGCTAAAATCTATTTGGACATCATTAGTTATTTTAAAACTGGGAATTATAAATTCATGTGGATTAACAGAGCAGTTCAAGGTTCCAAACACATTTTAATAGTACTCCTCTTCCAGTCATTTATGATAAACATTCCCCTTTTTGGCTCAGTTCTGAAAGCCTAGTTTTCAGTCCAGAATGGAATGCTTTTACCCAATACTCCCGTAAAAAACTGTTAATTAAAATTTCTTCTACAATCTATTGTGTATCTTAAATATATTTTCTTGGGCATGGACCAGAGGAAGCAATTGTATTCTTCCAAATTAAAGGGCTCAACTCTGTCCTATATTATACCGACTCAAATCTACCTGTCATCTGGATGAGGAGACTTCCTATTTACAACAGTGCAGACGAAGGGAGAATTTGGACCAAAGTGTTTATTGTTCTCTGGAACTTGGCATCCTCTTCTCCCATTCTCCTTCTGAAATCAACATAAAACTGATGCTGAAATTCTAAAATGTTTTAAACCCTCCAATACTGTAGCTATGAGCACAGTGCATTGTAACCACCAGACCTTGATGGCACAAAGATATGCATCATGAACATGAAATCTGGGTAGAAAAGATAACGGCACAGTCTTTCAAAGTAGCAAAACACTGTAGAAATGAACAACTGCATTTTTGTGGTATTCGGTCACATCCCTTCTTGCACGGGCAAAACTTTGACTTGGATCCAAGTAGGTGTAGTTCCAAGAAAGTGAATGCCCGGTCATTTACGTCAGTGGAGTTGTGCCCAGCTACAGTGGATCTATATTTGATGACAATTGAAAAGATGAATGAAAATCATTTCAGTTGCATTAAGGATGTAAGCTGGCAGGGGTTTGGATTACTGCTTGTTCAACTTTTTGGATGGCATCTTTACACTTCCAAGAAACCTTTTTTAGACCAGACATCAAGACGAGATGAACTCCAGCAAGAAACTGGTTTCAGACAAGTAGCTCATGCTCATGACACTGTTCTTTGGCTGGAGAGTAAGGGAATGGAAAGCATAACTATAGAAAACAGAGGATACTTTGTGGGTGTGCTGTACTGCCAAACCTCAGTGGCCTAGATATGTTGTTGTTGTTTAGCTATTTCCATCAGTGCTTATGGATATGTATTGATCTTACTAGCACTCATGTCTGTGGGGTCACTGTGGGTATCTGATTTTATCCTTTTCTTTGGAAGGTTTACTAATATTGACGCTTCTTCATTTGATTGGGGCACTGGCTATGGAATCCCTTTTTCACGGAATCGTATTAGCTAATGTACAGCTTGTCCACACTCAAATCCAGAGAGCTTCACACAAGTCTGTATTTGAGTAAATGATAATAAGAAGCCCCCCTCCAAAACACGAATCTATGAAAAAAAGAGGAATGGCAAAACCATAACTATGCTGCAGTCTGCAAACAGCATTTCTCTATTGCAACGTATGAGGCCCAAAATAAAGTAAGGTTACTTGTTCCCATAACACGTTCTCTCCCTGGAATGTAATTATTCACATCTGTACAAGCTGTTGTAAGATATTACAAACAAAAAAAGGTGGGCAGAACATACAAGTTTGCATATCATCTTATACCTTGCACTCAAAAAGAGTCTATCTCTGAAAGAATATAGGTTTGGCAAATGTTCCTCTCTAACTTTCTTTTCTTTCTTTAAACAGATTTGGAGATTGGTTCTACCATTTATAGAACAGGTGTTTCTTTTCTTTAAAGTGCTCTCCCGGGATTGGCTCAGAAAGTGTTTTTTGCAGCCTGCTGGCTTGGTCTTCATTGTGGAGCAGTTTCAGAGGTCTGGCTTTGGACACCATTTGCAATGGGTTTATATTAAAAGATCATGTCTTGTTATAGAGCCATTATTGCCTTTCCAACTGAGACCACTGTACACATGTGACTTTATCCTTCACAAGGAGGTTCTGACACATCCTTTTGACATCCATGCAGGAAGGCAGGAGCATGTTGCACTAACTCCTTTGATAGAAAGCAGCAGTGAAATGGAAGAGGGGGAAAGGAACAGTGGAAGTTCCACCTTCAATAAATTTATTCATTCTCACCAACTTATTTATAGTGGAAAAGGTAGAGTCTGATGTTTTGGTTGTAATGCATAAGGCCTTTAAAAAAGTAGATATCCTATTGTGATGCTGACTTTCTGAGTTCTCTGGAACACAATGGGTCTGGCAGCTAAGGTTATTACAGACAAGAAGATTGCTCCTATGAACTGTGTCTATAATATGTCTAGGTCCAGCTTACTGCACCCATGCTGTTCCTTACAGCAGCTTATATTCAGCCTGAGTTCATGCTGCCTGCAAAACCTGCCTGTCCTTGAGTCAACTTTACTGTGTAGAAAAAAATTGACGGTTGCAGTTATCTTGCTAGCAAGCTGCATAATAGCGTTAAAAACATAGGTTCTGGATAGAGCCTTCCCATTCAAAGAGATTTTTGCTTTTCTGCAACTGATGTTCCCAAGACATACATTGAACCCAAATATTATTGAAGCCTATAAACAATTTTTTCATCAATAATAGAAGTTCATAAGTCTGTTGTCTCACTAGTTTCCACCTTAAATTCTGCAAAGACAATATATTCCTGGTGAGCTACTTAGATGGTAACAGACAAGCAGGACAATAAGCGGGGTCTTCCATGCTCATCCTTCAGCTCCATTCATTAACATGCTTGCTCTGCTCACTGCTACACTGATAATAGATTTTTTTTTCTTCTTTTCTTTTAACAAGAGAGGATTTGTGAATTAAACACACACAGCCCTAGCAAGGTCATACCACAGGACTCTGAACTACAGCTGCTTTTGAAAGAGAGAAACTCATTGCTACTCAGTCTGACCCTCCACTGTACCAGTTACTTACATGCACTTTTACAGAACACAGTCATTTTGAGGCCATTTCAGGAGACAAAAGAGCTGTATGACTTCAAGATTAAGTTGAAGTTTTCCAGTAGATATTTCAGCATGTGACCAAGTGTCTATTCCAAATGATTTAGCCTAAGGATACCCTAAGGTGGAGGTTCCTTTTGTAGACCACAAGAAAATAAACCTATTAGTCTTCTGAAAGAACCCTGTGCAAAACCCTGTGGGACACTGCCCAGACAGGACATCTTGGAGGATCAGTGCTCAGATACTCTCATTCATATAATGCTGGTAGTGCTACAGATAGGCATCCTAATAATACTTTCAGTAATCTCTGACCTTACAACATATGTACCTAGAGTCTGCATCACCCACCAACATTTTTCATACATTTTGCTTTAACTGCCTCTCTGGGTTAATCCATTTTTATGTCTTCATAAATCAAACAACACAGCTCATTGCTACCATTACATTGGGGTTTTTAAATTTTTTTTTTTATCACAGCTGCTTTGCTTGCCCTCCACCTCTGTTTCTCAGCAGATCCTCAGATGCCTTGTTAAGACTTTCAAAGCCTCACTGCATACTCCAAGAATGCATCTGTCCTGAGGCTACAAGAAAGTAACTCTGCAATAATACAATTTATGAAACTCCAAGTTCAGCATCCTTTTTTTTTTTTTTCCTTTTTATGCAAAGCTAAACAGGAACTAGGGCTCTTGAATTAACCTGGAAGTTTATACCTCACATCACTTATAATTGAACTGCAGCTGCTTCTCTGTACTTCACGCTGATTTATCCTTTCAGAGCTGGATCCTCACCTGCTATTTTCCCCACAGGTTAACCATTCCTGTGAGGCTGGCTGGAGGTAAATCAGTGAAAACTCATCCCTTTCTTTCTAAACACAAAAAAGTGTGACTTTCTATATCTGATTTCTTTCTTTGATTTTTATTCCCCAATCCTTTATATAGTCATTATAGATGTTAAGAAGCCTGTTTTGGAAATGATTAATGCTATTAATATTTTTTCTAATTCAATAAAACCTCTCATCTTTGAACTCCTTGCAATATTTTTGTGCTTTCTTCAGCTTTCCACTAATTCAAACATATGACAAATGTGAGTCTTCGTTTCAGTTTTCTATTATTTCTTCATGTCTGATCAAATAAATTAACAGACTTTCATTTCTTTCCCAGGAGTGATGCCCATATGTTGACGAAGGCAGCATAAAAATATTACCTGTTCAAACAGGAGGAAAAAAAGATAAAGGCTATCTTTTACGCACTGTTCCATGCAAACCAGAGATGCTGATCTTATCCCTTTCACCTTGACAGCGCCCACTATGTGTAACGGTAAATATTGCAAGATTTGCGAAACACCCATCTGGTTTAACTCCACAGTATTATAATGTCCCTTTACAATTTCTTCATACAGTAGCAGTTATTTTAATCACACCACAGTACTTCAGTCATTGGGAAAGAATCAGCTCTCCTATCTAATGTACACTCTCCCCAGTCACATGGCACCAGTCCAGCAGAGCAGCATGCTGCTAATGCAGTTTTCTCTGTTTGGATAGTTAAAGATACATCTCCAGGCCAATTTGTACCTGTGTATTGTTGATAGACAGCATGCCGCAGGCAAAGAGATACTGCATGCAGGAAATGGATTCTCATTTAACCGTGTTTAATTTTGTTCTCTGGATCTCCATCATAGCATCTTTCCATTTCTCTGCCCACACAAACCGCTAAAGTGAAACAAAGCTACTTCCCCCACTACAGCTCCTAAACTGATGTGTGACAATGCAATGATTGATTTGCCACTCTGAGAAAAGTGGGTCATTGTACACGTTGTACCACAGCATGCTGAACCAAGCTGTCCGTGCTGACATTGGGGTTTTACAGATTTGTTTCCAGAAGTTCAGACCTGAGGGGACCACTGTGAATATCCAGCCTGAACACTTCTGGTTTGTGATGGGAGCACCGCCGTTCTAAAATTTCCCTCAGCAGCTCATAGAGATCTGGAGTCATCTGTGCTCCTCAGGACACAGTATTCTGCTTGTGTGTTTTGTATCTTACTTGCATGTTTGCTGTGAGGATGGAATACATAGAATTCCCCCAATTCCAAGACATGGAGGCAGTTTCAGATTTGTCATTTTCCAGGATAGTAAACCCTAAACTAATGTAAAAACATAATTTAAATGTAAAATGGTGTACATATCAGCTTTTGCAAAGGATTTTGAATCAGTGAGAAAAATATTGATGCAAACTTCTCTTTGAAAAAAACCCATTACTTTTATTCTTTTGTGAGATTGCAATAGTGTTTAATAACTTTTCTCATGTAATGAAACCTGTTGAGACTCACTTTAAGATTGCCTCTTATGATACCAGGGAGCCATCATTTGAAGAGGTAAGTCTCAGTACTAGAGGAGAGCCTGCCTACCTGTCTGTTGCATTAGATCAGTAAAGTTAGGAATCAATTGCTGAAAGGGGAATATTTTGCAGGTTTTTCTGGAGCAGCCAGATAAGTAACTGAGCCCAGATGTCACTGCAGAATCCAAAAGGTCAAGGCAGGTGGGGATTTGGTTTTTGGTTTTCATAGGAACAAAAAATTCAGAGAAACGTAGCCCTTGAAGTTTTATCTTTGTTTTTATGAGAGTTGAAACCAACCTCCAAACCCCACCTGTTTTGGGAAATGATTTAATGAACAATCAATTGGATAAGAACTTCCTTCAGGGCCTATAATTTTTTTGCTTTGATTTAAATAAATCCTTACGCAAGTGCCTTCTCTGCTCTTTGCACACCTCAAAGGGTGGTGCCCTCAAGGGCAGAGAACTTCTAATCAGGTCCTTAAACCCTTACACTGGTAAAATCCCTGTTGGGATAAACAGTTTTGCCTAGTAAGGACTGCACTTTTTAACTTCCAACTTATTTTTGGCAGGCACAACCTGGGCTGTGGACAGAAAGTCAAAGGAAAGCCTACGACTGCCTCCTAAATAGGAGCCCTTTGGCTGCAGCGTAATCCACTGATTTGGCACCCCGTGCTACGTGGGGTAAACCTGGATGGACTCAAAGCCGCAGCCTCTTCCAGAAAAGTCAGAGCACAACAGTGGTAAGTACTCAAGCCCTGAGGGCTCTGCTGTAGTGATCCCTAAGCTGAGGCAGGGGGAGAAAATCACTGCCATTCCACTGAAGAAAATACGGCTTCTGAATCTTCCTCCTCTGCCCTCCTCCTGCTGCCCATCTCCTCCCCTCTGAAAACACCACAGATGCGGAAGGTTTGCAGGTAAGCAGGGGAGATGGTCACAGCAAATGACAGAGCCAGAGCTGAGCACAGCATGCACTGATAAACCCCTGCCAAACCCTTTCCTTTCTGAAACAGGATCCCTGTAATGGAAATAATTACCGAAGAAACAGACAAAAACTACTTCTGAATGAAATTTAAGCTTCAGCAGACCACAGCACCACCAGGAAATGCCAAGTACAAACACCCATCCCCTCATCCTGAATTCACACCATTTTCTGTTTCTGTTTCCTGTGCAAAGTTATCAATCACTCAGAAACTGGTTGGGGGGTGTGCGTGTGCTGTGGATCAAGGTTTGGATGCAGAGTGCCTTGGGACAGCCTTCGCCTGACTCTGCAAAAATGTCAACTATCTCACTTTGGGGGGGCTCTCTGGAAATACGTAGGGTGCAATACTGGGGGAAACCCAGCATTTTTGTGAGGGAATCACTGGCAATACCCAGAACAATGCATATTAAATAAATATGTGGGGTGGGGGTGGGGGGTGCAGAGGGGGGCCCTCTGGCAATACCCAGTGTACTATTCGGGGGGGTGGGAAATCTGTATGATTTCGTGGGGGAGCTCTAGCAATACCTAGAATTATGCACAGTACTGGGGGAAGAAACAAAAAGCTGTGTGGTTTTGGTGGGAATTTCTGGCAATACCCAGCACAGCATTCAGCTGTATGGTTTTGTGGGGGATCTTTGGCGATACGCAGAGTGATACAGAGCACAGAAGGGGATGGAGGAGAACTGTATCATTTCGGGGCGGGGGGCGGGGGCGGCCACGTCTGGCAATAGACAGGACGGTGCACACAGCTGGGGGACATACACGGACACCCAACCCCAAGCCCCGGCCCCCTGCGGCACGCACCGAGGGCGGCAGAATGACACAAGTAACTTCAAACGGGCACCGCCGGGGTAAGAGCGCAACGTCCGAGATTCCCGGCGGTGAATTAGCGCGGCTCCATCACGCACTTTCTTCCCCGCCCGGCGCTGCGCCGGCGCCCCCCTCCCCCACCACACACTCGGCAGGCGAAGGGGAGGGCGCCGCCGCCGCTCCGCGGACAGTGCGCGGGGCGCGGTGCAGCGCCGGGCAGCGGTGCGGGTGCGGGTGCGTGCACAGGAGCGACCGTGCGCGCCCCCGCCCCGCCGCCGCGGCCGCTTTAAGGGCGGCGGGGGCGCGCCGCCGGGGCGCCCGGCGCGCCGCCGCCTCGCCTCGCCGCCGCGCCGCGCTCCCTCTCCCTCTTCCCTCGCCCCGCTTTAAAGTCTCCGCCAGGATCCGGGCTCGCCCGCCACTTCCTGTACGGCAGGATGGAGCGCGCCGGGGCCCCGGCTGACCGCCGCCCGCCCGCCCGTGCGCGGAGGCGGCTCTGAGCGCCCCGTCCGCGGCATGCCGCGCGCCCCGCCGCCGCTGCCCGCCTGAGCCGCGCCGCCCCGCGCCCCGCCGCGCCCCGCCGCGCGGGGTGTCCCCGCACCCCACCGCCGCTGTCCTCCCCCTGCCCCGCGGCTCTGGGATTTTTTTCCCCTTTGAGGAGGCGAGCAGGAGCCCCCCGCTTTCTCCCGCTGGAAGAGGGGTGCGGGGAGAAACTTATTTTCAACAAGTTTTTTTTTCCTTTTTTTTCCCTTTTTTTTCTTTTTTTTTCTTTTTTTTTTTTTTTTTCCTCCCTTGTGCGTTAATTATTTTAGCCCCTCTCCCCTTTCGATGTGCGGCTTTGGACATGCGGAGGCTACTGCAACCGTGTTGGTGGATCTTTTTCTTGAAAATCACCAGCTCCGTGCTCCATGATGTGGTGTGCTTCCCCGGTGAGTGAGCGCGGCGGTTGGGAGGGTTCCCGGTGCCTCCGCCACACGTGTCCGCGACCCCCGTAGGGTGCCGGCGGGGCACCCCGCGAGTGCGGAGGGTGCGCCAGGGGCCGCAGGGGGCCGCTTTGCCCGGGTGGTCCCCACGTAGGTTTTCCTGCAGCACTCTCCCGGCTGCGGGCAGCGCTGCCCGCGCGTGGGGCCGTGCGCGGTGCAGAGGCTCGGCTCCGCGCTCCCGGCACGGTGCTCCCTCTCCCCGGTGCGCTGCAGCCCCCGACGGCGTGGGGCGGGCCAAGGGGGTCCTTACGCGCTGCCCTTCTTCTGCGGGGCTGCCTGGGGGCTCCCTTTGTGCCGCGGGAGTGCCGCCCGCCGCCCCGAAGGGAGCGTGACTCCGCGCTCCCATCTCTTGTTGCAGCCCCCCGTCCCCCGCCAAGAACTTAGTTTCGCGTGGGTCTGCGCCCTCCCCACCTCACTCGTGTCCGCGGTGGGTGTCTCGCCATGCCGGAGCGCTGACCTTGGCGGGGCGGGGGGAGGTGGTGCTGTTGGCGCGGGGCTGCGCGTTCGTTCCGCGCCCGGGGCTGGCTATGTGTCACCCCCCACGCGTGGGAGAGGGGCCATGGGAGCGGGGGGCACCCAGCACCGAGCTTTCCACCCCCCCTTCGCTCCCCATGGCTTATGTCTATGCATCGCTCCTCCTCGCCCGCCACCGAAATGCAGGGGCCGCGTATAACGGGACCGGGTGAGCGCTTGCCCCGCTCCGCGCCCCGCGGTGGGACTCCGCGTCTCCCCCCCTCACCGCGGGAGCGCCCCCGGCCCGGGGGAACTTGCAGCGCCAGCTCGGGGCTCCAGCTCCCGCTGCCCCCGCAGTACCCCCGGATCTCCGCCAGGGGCGCTGTCGCTCCGCCGGCGCCCCCGCGGGGCCGCGCGCCCCTCCGCCGGCGCGCAGCGCGGCCCCGCCTGCTCGCAGCCCCTGTGAGCCGGCGCGTAGGCACGGCGGGCTCTTCAGCTTTTTTCTGTCTACCCCCCCCCGCCCCTTGCATCTGCGGCTGAAATGATTTTGCTGAAAATGGCTTAGCACCCCCGCACGCCCCGAAATGGTTCATTTATTTACTTTTTCTTGAGCTTCCCCCTCCTGACAGCGAGGGGGCGGGGGAGCCGCGCGGAGGGGTGTGACCTAGGTGGGTGCGATGTGGGCTTTGGTCAGAACAAGCACCCCCGTGAGGCCCTTGTCCCCCGACTCCTCCTGTCCCTTCTGTGGGTTCCCGATGCAGCCTAACGCGTCGGCTGTGTCCGGGTATGCAAGTGCGAAAAGAAAAACTTAAATTCTGGAAGCTTTACAGGAACTTCCACTTCTGTTTTTTTTTTTTTTTTTCCTTTCCTTTTTTTTTTTTTCTCTCTTTCTTTTTTCCTAACCCCAAACACAGAGCTCAGCAGATAGACCCATCATCCCAGTCCTTCCAGCAGCTTCCTACATGGTAAAATGATTTGAAGGCAAAAGAAAATAAGTTGGAGAGAGGGTTAATACCTCTGCAGCTCTTGAAGAAACATTTATCTTCTTTGTATTGATTTCTTCTCAATTTCAGCCCTCAGAGTGAAGCCTTTCTCTCTGCTTCTGATATATATTGTACAGTAATTACATGTAGAAGGCAGGCTCCAGAAACGCTTCAGGAAAACAAGCTGTGATGTAGGTTTAATATGACAGTATTGTATGACTTGCTGATTTAGATTAGTGATATTTGAACCAGGTAATATTTGCATTATGGTTTGAATATAAAGATGAATGCAAGCAGGGAGTAGTAGGTCTATGGACATTTGATGTGTGTAGGTAAACTCTTTAATACTAGCAGCTGTAGAACAGTGGTGTAATACTTGTGAATATTTCAAGGCTGTTCATCACTAAAGGTCTGCTTGGGAAGCAAACTGTTTTCCAGAAGGGCTTCTATGCATTTAGTTTTTGTACAGAACTACCATATTAGATCTCAGTGACTTGCTTACTCTTATATGCCTTCTTCTGAAAAGCAGCATTTGTGTGTGTGCGTGCGTGCAAGGGGGTGGTAAGTGAAACATCGTGATACACAGGGATGCTCCAGACTCTGATCTGGTACATCAGATATGCCCGAGGCAGGAAAGCTGCAGGGAGGATCTCAGTGGACTATAACAGGACATTGGTGCTGACAACATCCAATGGCAAATCATTGGAATTTGTGTTGGCGGGGAATCCCGGCCAGATATTAACCATTTAGTATCTACCACAAATGTTTCAGTACCTTTTCATAACGTTTTCTAGAGAGGATTAGAGAATTATGGTGTTTTTTATTTATTTTATGTGTTAATTTACAAGCATCTTTCTTCCCTCTGCTTGATATCTAGCTTTCTAAATGAAAAAGAGGTCACTGTTTATTTTCTCTCCTGTAAATCACTTTACCTGGTGAAGAAACACAAGGGCTGTTTTTTCTTTGTTCAGCAACCACAAATGAACCATGTAGAAAATAAGTCTTTGCAGTGTTCCTTTGTTACGGGGATTGTAATAGGTTTTCACTGTTTAAGTAGGTATTTTTGTTGCTATTCCTTTGGTTGCAATAAGAGGAAGGAGTCATTCTTACACAAAAAATATGTGGGTAAGGTTTTGCTCTTTCTGAAGTGTTTAGTGCATTTCTCTGTGGGCATGTCACTGGTAATTGCATTGCTTAATAAATCAAACTAAGACAAGGTAAGAGAGGTTGTTTCCATGGGGTCTGTTTGCTCATTAATCTGAATTCACAGTACCAAAAATCAGTAAGGCATATTAACATTACAGTGATATCCTTGCTGCATAATTTCTCATGGCTTTGCCAAGAGAGGATAAATATTTTTTTTGTAAAGGAAAAAGTACACATTTTTGCTGTTCTTAGCTGTGACAATCCTGTCGTCTAAGGAGTGACAATCGTTAGCATTCTCTTAGGCTAGAGGCAGGAATGAAAGTAATTTTCTTGAGTGTAGATTAGCTTTTTGGTAATGGATCAAATTGTTGCTGACCTGGTAACTGCCTGTAAATGGGTTTTGGATTTTGAGTCTTCATAGTTCAGAACTGAGAGTTAATTTTGCATGTAACTGTCTTCTGCTTGGAAGAAAAAATATACTAGGAGCTTTTCCCTATGAACTAATCAAATGCTACTTCAGATATTTTTAAAGGTACAGAGAATATTGGCTTTGTTTATTAAAGATTTTTCAAAGGAAGGTGTGTTGTGCACGTAGAGAAATACGGAATGTACAGGAGAGGGCCCTCCAAGACTTTATTTAGTCCTGTGGCTTTTATGAAGATGACACTTCTTACATTTTAATTATCCCTTATTTTCAGTGCCTTTGGAAAATATGCTTTATGTTACGGGAAGTTGCTAATGGAGTCCTTGCAGATAAAGAATGTCAAGTCAGCCTTCCCAGGCTGTAAGAGCTGAGCTTGCTGGTATGCTTCTGGGGGGAAAACCCCAGGGAGAGCTTTGCTGTCTGTTAGCAGGTTTACGGGAGCTCATTTGTGGTTAACAGAGCTTGGACACAGCTTTCAAAAGTCTTCAAATAGTCATGGGAGCTGCCTGCACTAGCAGCCAGAGTAAGAGGCTTCCTAAGTTGGGGAAGGAGGAAGAGGCATCACAGAAAGAAGGGGTTTCAGTATATTCAAAAAAGGAAGGAACACAGTTTGAGGGCAACTGGAATTCCCTTGGCCATATTGGGGTGTTTTGCGACAAAGCCTGTATTCAGGCTGGGGACCTTGCTCTGCCTCAGAGTGAGGATTTTTGCCTGTGTGAATGAGTTAGAATATCTAGAAATTTGGGCTGAAAGGGTTTTTGATCCTTTTAAAAAAATGGATGTGTTGGTCAGAGCAGTGAGGAACTTCTGTGAGTCTAGTCCAGAGGTGTCATGTTGTTCACCTGTCCCTTGTCTGCACTGGGAACCCCTGCTGAACAAATAAATCATGCTTGGGATCATAAAAACCACCAAACCCCACCTATTGATTTTGGTAGGATGATGGTTTAACTCGCAGTTTCTAGGTCTATGCAGGGATGAGCGTTGTCTTGAAGTTATCTATGTGCACTCAGTTAAAGCTGTACTGTTATCAAGTTGTGGGAGTTTAATAATTGGGGTTTCTTTCCAATTACAGAAAAGACAGATAACAGTGAGGACTCTATCCATCTTATGATCAGTGCTTAAGGACTAACATACTTAGTTTTCTGAAATAAAGTGTTATTAACGTGGACTCTAATTTCAATGTTCAAGTTTCATGGTTAAATTAAAGAAATGACTTCAAACTATTAATCTCAACTGTTCTTGGAAGAAATGCTAATCATTTGGTTGCTGCTTTTTAGCAGCCAAATGAACACGTGGCATGATGTGCTCTGAAGCCTGAGGGTACAGTTATAACACTGTACTTTAACTAATACATAACTTTAATCTGAGAAATTATGAAAAAATGAGACTAATTTCTGTTTGCCTAAGTTACTGTACTTCCATTTTTAAAGATCAGATTTGCTCCTATGTGTTGATAAAATTGTAATTATTTATATTTGCATGCCATGCTACTTAAAGCTTGATGCTAAACAACCATTTTTAAGTGTTTTAGGAAGTGGAATCTCATCAGACGAATGTTCTTAAAAGACATGGAGTTATCTGAGGATGTAGATGTGCACCAAATGGGCTAACTTATGGTTGTATATCCCTTCTGGGAGACTGTTTGCTGCTTTAGGTGCCTAAAATATCTTTACAAATTTTGCCCTTCTTTATGAGGTTAACTCCTATCTATGTTTCTTCCAAGTGGAAATTGTGGACCTGCGTCTTCTTGCACCAAGTTGGTGGGAATGTGACTTCATCAATTGCCAGAGTTACTCGCAGGAAGAACTGGACTTAACAGTTTTGTAGAGACATGCAGAGGTTGGAAGCGATGCAGAGAAGGAAGATATAAATTAATGCACACTTTCATACAAAGCAGAGGAACCTGGGGCATGGCCAACTGGAGGTGTCCAGTAACGTATGATGAAAGCAACTAGTTTTTACATTTGTGTGTCAATAAACCTTTAGAGGAAAAAAAATCACAGGAAGATGATCCTTGGTTGCTGTTAATTTCTCCGTTACTCAGTATCTTGTGCTAGTGTTGCTGATCATGTTATGCATGTTGTAGGCTATAGATACCCATCCATATTACTTGCTCTAGGACAAGTCTAACTGGCTTCTTTCTTTTAATGCTGCTAATATGTGATACAGCTCTCCAAAGTGATCTTGTTCCACTTCAGTGAGGACAGGTGTACTCTTGGATGAATCAGGGGCTACACTGGTCATATCTTCAAATGCTTCCTTTCAATGTACAGTCATCTTGAGGCACAGTTGCCAGGACACAGAGCATTCCTGGTTTATGTCTTGAGCTGCCCCATATTTGTAGCCTAAGCAGAGACTCTTCCTACGCAGAAAGCAAGCAGATGAATGAGGGTGCAGGTTGCAAGCACAGCAGTGAAGACACTGTGATACTCCATGGGTATTGCTGTTCTTGTTTCATTTTTCCTTTTCTCTGACTGCTAGCAGTGTTAATGGGAAGCTGACGAAAACAGTGGTGGTGAATAAGCTTGCCAGCTGACTGGAGGAGGAGGGAGGACATAGGGCAGTAAGGAAACTAAGTTCGTGCAATCACTGTAAGGTAACGTTTTTATTACACTGAATGGCCTCACCTTATGGCAATTTGAATTAGTTTTCAAGTGAACTATGGTTGAAGTAAAATCAGATAGTACATGGCCTTTTTTTTTAATGTGGTTTTATTATGCATCTCTAAGTTTGCTTGGGAGTTGAAGTACTAGCGTTCTTAATTATCAAGTCATTTGAATAATGATGAACCCTTTTCTAGAACTTAAAGCTTGACCGCATCATGCACCTGCCAGCAGTACTGACACATAAAATCTCAACTGATGTGGGTGTTGCAGTTTTCTATGCATAAATCCTGCAGTGATGCCTGAATATGTTTATCCTATGCCAGTGCCTGCTTTGAGGGACTTTGCATTCATAGCATGAAGGCCTTTCTAAAGAAAATCTAGGTGTTTTGAGACTTGGATGCTTAGCTTACGAAAGCTGCTTTGAAAAAAAAATCCTTTTCTCTGCTTGCAGATACATAATGAATGAGACCTTGAGCCCTGAAGAGCTGCACTGATATTTAGGAGCAAAATATGGGATGTTATTTGGTCTTGTGGCAGCTGTTTTGTTCTGGTTTTTTGTTTGTGTGTTGTGTTTTTTGGTTTTTTTTTTTTGAAATAAAATGTGCCTGTCTCTCTGACAGAGTGCTGTTTAAGTTCTTCTGTTGGGAGTCTGTTTATTCTGCTGACAGTAAAGGAAAGCTATCTGATAGCTCCTTGCAGGCAAAGCAACAGTTGTTGAGTTTTCCCACACTTCACTCTTTCCACCTTCTGTCTTTGCAGGAGACCTGTAAGAGACATATCAAATGCTATAATACATGCTTTAATCAAAGCAGTGCCTTACCCTTTCCTTACTCCTATAAAAGAATCTACAATTTGGATTATCATTTTTTAGCAGCCTGAAGTCTTAGACCTGGAGTTCTTTGGTCAGTTTGTCAGACTGGTTGAAAAGCATGTTAGTTGTCCCAGAGTGGAAGAGGGCTTCACTGTAACAAGTGGTGAACGCTGAATAAGCAGGATATGAAGGTAGAATCGTTTCTGCCAATGCACTAGGTAGGCCATTTTTCTACAGCAGCAGTAAATAGATACAGGTCTGTCCTGACCCTTGCTGATCCTAAACAGTAAGCAAGTTACTTTCTTTGGGCCTCATTCCATTTCTTTGAAATAAGGATGCCTGTGAAGTAACCCTTGCACCACTGAGGACTGGTGCTTGCCATTTTATCAGTTGGGTGTGCTTAGAAATGCTCTTTTTATATTTTTCTCCCCTACTCTCCCTTTCTGGATTTTAAAATAACTTATTTTATATCTTAGGAGGTAGTGAAGTTAGTGATACACATCTCAATAAATTTAAGTCTTGGCTAAGAGGGTTGTTTTAGAGAAAGCTTAGGAAGTTGTTTTTTTTTAATGGATGTTTGTTTATATAAGCCTCAACATGAAACTGTTGCAGTTTCCTGGGTGTGGGGGAGGGCAGATGGATACAAGTTCAGACAACAAAGATAACTAGTAGCTTTCAAATAATTAAGTACAGATCAACGTTACTATCACATGTGAGTTTAAGGATTAAATTTTCAATACGCTTTCACTGGTACTTAGATTCCTAAGGTGCTTTAAGAGTTCTGGATTTGCTGCAGTCAAAATAGAAATGAGGGTTTGCGCTGCATGACTGTCTTTTAAACATTGCATCCATTTAGTAGATAGGCAGAGAGAACCAACTGAATATTTTTTCTTGTTGGCCTCCATGCTACTTGTAACTAGCTTACTTATTATTCTTATAGTGCAGTAGGTTGTGTATTTTGTATTTAAATCCTTGCTTAAAATATAACAAAAATTTGCCTGTTGACAGCAGTTGCATCATATTTTAATTGGTGAGCATTGCTAATAGAGTGTTCAGGTTCTAAAATTAGTTGTTTATTTTTCCTTCTTTGCCCAAGGGTTTTGCATCAGATTATATGCCTTCTGTATAACTGTTTGTGTTCCAAAGCAACACCTTTGTGCAGTTTTAGCTATTTAAGTAAGTGTTAAAAGTATGGGCTCCATGACAGCAGTTTCAGAAACTGTGACTTTCTAAATTGTTTCTTACAACGTTGTTTATGCACTGTAAAGTGCTTCTCTTTTGTTTACTGTGAATTAATTCATAGTTATCTTTGTAGACCTAGGGCACAAAATGTGCAAGTTTATTATGTTTTATCTTGGTGTAATGGCAGGTCCTCAGCTGCTGCAAATTGTCATAGCACAATTGATGCTACTGTTTCTGTGGCAGCTTTCATCAGGTGAGGATTTGTACCATAACAGTCATCATGACATTATCCTGAAAAACGGGTGTGTGTGGCTTCCCCCCCCCCCCCCCCCCGTATTTCCATGGGCTGGCTTATGTCAAAGCTGCACACAGTTTTGATGCTGTCTTCATGCTTCTTGGAGGGTTTTTCTTTTATTGTGTGGTGAAATGCAAAACCTCTTCTTTGTATGATTCTGCGTGCTGTGGAAGAGATGTGTCCAGTCCTTCCATGAAAATTCAGACCTTTTGGAGGATGCTTGTTGTATATATCAATCCTCAGGATTGTTCTGTTGCATTGTACCTAGTTTTTTGACCAAAGCTGTGGCTGTTGCAAAGGTGTTCGTGAGGTTTTCTGTCAACAGCTGGCAGTTGTTTTTTTTTAAAATAACTTGTTTGATCCATCGTGAAGTGATACCCAAACTTGTTTTCCTTGAATGAAGTAGTTGAAGTAAATAGGCCACCAAAAATGTGGTTGTTTGAATTACTTATTGTAGCTGTGAAGGTCAAACTGCAAATATATAGCCACTTTAACAACTGTCTTGTATCTGTTTCACTTTTCTCTACTAGCTTAAAGAGCCCTCTGATATTTTGTTACCATGAAAGTACTTACACATTACAATAAAACCATGTCACAATGTCCTGATTAACCTAGTGACCCGAACTCCCCAAGGCCTTTTCTAGCAGGTTTTATCTAGTCCTTGAATAATTTTTGTAGCAAACGTTTTTGCCTTTTCTCCATTTTTTTAAACTTATTTTTAGAAAGGTGCATGCCAGAACTGAAAACTGGTTTTCCACATACCATATGTGCGTGATGATATGGCCCTTTCTGTTTGTCCAAGGATTTTCAGTGACCTATTTTTCTGCCACAGCAAGAAAGCTCATGTTGATTGTTTGCCTAGTTTGACTTCTAGATCATTATTGGAGTCAGTGCTGAACAAAATAGTCTGCAGTTCAGTGGCTGTGGCCTGGATCACTAATTCTTGGAGGTTTTAACTTTATAATGGCCATTTTAGCATTAGAAAGGTAGGCCTCTTTGACTTAAGTCCTCTGCAACCGTAGTATCTTAGATGCATCGTTTGTTCTGATTTTGTTAGTTTCCCAACAGTTTTTAACGGAGTAGCAGTCAGTGCATCCATAATAGTCCTGGTGCCTGTTGTGGAGTTATCTAGGATGGATGTCTTGGGGTTTGATTTCCATTAAGCATTGTAATACTGAAAGCTTCATGCAGGTCCAGAACATGACTGTGACCTGGTGAGAGTTACCACCCTTGTGTGGTAACAACAGTGATGTGGATAACAGTTGAGCTTCGTCAGAAACTTGGAGTCGGGGTTAGGATTTGCATGTAACCCCAAGGAGGCAATGGTTTTCTTAGGAATGTGTTTTTATTCCCCATCTGTTTGCTCACCCTGTTACCATTACTCATATTGCTGGTTTTGGTAGGCAGTGTTTACTGTAGTGTCCTTATTTTCTTCTGCTGCTGGATGCAGGTGGGTGTGCCACTGGGTAATAAGCTATTTGAAAGAATTTAGATCTGCTCTGTTACTGTGGCCCTGTTTCCATTAGGGTGGCCTCCCTTGGATGCTTTTAGCTTTGCACCTTGATGGTGTTTGTTTTGGGCAAGCTTGTACCATGCAACAAATGAGGAAAAAACATCCCTTCTGCCCCAGCTAATACATTTTTATTATATATATAATAAAAGACCTGTCTGGAAAGAGGCTGGTGTCTGTGAAGATGGAGAGATCCTTATGATTAAAGTAGAGAGGGAGTCCAATCTTCCAAATATGACATCCTTCACCAAAAACCTCTGAGAAGTCCTGATCCATAGCTATCAGCTAATATTGGATCAGGTTCTGGCATGCTGAAAGGATCATAAAATTAATTGTGCTTGATCGATACTGGTACTTCTTGTGTGCTTGTCAGGAGAACAGGGCGCAGTATGAGCCAGGCAGGCCCTGGCAGTGCATGCTGCCTGGAGAGCAGAGAGCACTGACCAGGCAGTCTGCCAGGAAGGTTTTAACTAGCCTTTAAAATGATGGACTAGATGGCCATCACCAAAAGTCCCTTCCAGCATTGTTCTGTGCTGCACATACTCTTACTGTGCACCCTGCTTGCCCTGGAGAAGTAAAGCGTATCTGCAGCTGCTGCAGCCTATGAGAGACTCCTGGTCAGAGAACCTCCGCTGTGCACGGACGGGGAGTGTGATGCCCAATGTTATTACTTGCTAGAGCGTGAAGCCTGCAAGTAATGGTAATACAAATGTATTTCAATTTGTAACCTGGCCTTCTGTATCAAGATTGGACTACTTCTATTCTGTTGCACGTGTGCATCACTTGGGGAAACATGCTGATAGTACTTAACATTTAATTGCTTCTCTTGATTTTATTTGTAAATTAGAATCTAGAGGATCTGTAAGAAAAAACAGTAGAGCTTAATTGGACAACATTTTAGAGTAACTAAAAAAAAAAAAAAAAAAGACATGTAGCTTTCCAGCTTTTGGAGCTGAGACAAATGCAAACTTACTTATTGATCCATCTATATGATATCATATTTTAACTACTGTCTAAACTGGAGGTCATATCTATACTAGATTGCTTAAGAATCTGTCTATCTTATCACATCTTGTACTCATTTATAGTTGTTTCCATTTCTGGCTTTGCTAGAGAGACAGCTAGTGTTTCAACCTAAATTAAAATCAATAAGAAGCAATTTTGTTTGTTTTTTAACTACTAGAGCAGGCTTTTTTTGGGTTTTTTTTTGTAAACCTCTGCATGTTCAAGTTGGTCACTTGATTCTTTCCGGCATGATAATTGCCAGACCTCGTTAATTCCTAATTTTTGCATATGTAGGAAGGGGTTTGCATTCCAGTGTACCTAACAAAATGTCAAATGTGATTTAAAAATAAAAAATTATTTTAAATCATCACTGAGAAATAAATGCGGTAAAGAATACTTGGCAGTTAGAAGTACTTAAAAAACATCTTGAGGGGAAGCATATGCCTGGGGCCTGTGGTAAATGCAGTTGACCCAGGAGTCCTGCTCTGGCAGGGTAGCACAGGCTTCCCCTGGCACATTTAGGCTATGTCCTGCAGGGATGATTTCCAGTGGAAAAAGCAGAGTCTAGGTCTCTGTGCCTTCAGTCCTTGGCTTGGATATTTCTGCATCACATCAATTCACGTAGGAAGCTGTTGTCATGTTGTCAGCTGGCTTTTACCATACAGCCAGCAGATTGCCAGCAATAACAATTAACCTGGGTCAAATTCAGTGTGGAGTTCCAACTGAAGCGATGTTGGTACTTCCTAGAAAAGGCAATGGTGAACCATAACATAATATCAAAGTAAATATTTGAAGGTAATGCTCTGATGAAGTGTCCAAAATAGGATGTGTTGCTGCTCTGGCGAGTTGATCACAGGGTGCACGAAATCATCCTCTTTAACTTGCAGTACAGGCCGCCCAAATGCACACAGATGGACACATTGCTGTGTAATGGTTGCTTTCTATGTTGATAAAGTTTATGAAGGTTCAGTTTTCACTGGCAAAGCTTCTTGTCACTGATGTAGGTATCCAGTTGGAAGAAATAGTTTGTGTCTTAAACAGCATTTCCAGAACAGGTAGGCCAACTGCTGTGGTCGATAATCTGGCTCTTGCATAGAAGCTTTTGGTAAGGTGTTTACTCTGCCTCTTCTGGGTGAAGTTCAGCATCTAGCAACGTTGGGCCAGTGTCTATATAAACATTTATCATCTTCTGCATCTTGTTTTAAATTGTACAAGGTGAAACTTGAGTCCCTGGGAAAATGAATACCAATATTTTTATCAGGTGGTTCTTTTAGTTGCTGTGATCTTGCCCAGTGCTTCTCACGCTTTCAGAAATGTTTTAAGAATTCCTGGAATTCTTAATTCCCAATCCAAGAACTTTTTGGATGGTCTAAATCACTTCCTGTTTAACTTTCTTTTGAAGTTCCTAAGTATTATGAGCTACCTGTTACTTTAGTCTCTTTGGTTCAGTTTTCTCTCACCTTTTCTTCTGCTTCCACTTGCTTTGATTCAGACACGTTAATGAATCAAGGAAGAGGGCAAACCAAGGGCAAAAAGAAGCAGAACGGGCTACTCTGGTAATCAAAACAAGAGTCTGTTCCCTTAAGTAAACTGCTAAAGCAGTGTTTTGTAGGATCAAAACATAATTAGTAACTGGATGACACTGAAGAGCACATTTCCTTCATCCTTGAAGGCAAGTTGAGTTGCGTGTGAATTTCTTAAATTTGATGTCAAACCAGCAAACCATTCATTTTTTAACTAATCACTTAAAACCACACCAAAATTTATGTGCCAAGAAGCCAGCTGTGTTTAAAAATACATGTGCAAACCTGGTACACAGTGATCCAGGAACGTAAAGTAAAAATGACTTGTCTACGTGCTAGTAACAGCTATTGTAAGTGAATCCCAAGCCATAGTTCAATGCAAGGAGTGATACATTACAGCACAAACAGATTCTTTGTCAAAAAAGGTGATTAACACTTCATGTCAAACACTATCTGCATGTACTGCTTTCTCTATTTCGTGTTATTAAGCAGTGTGACCTTTTCTCTTTCAACAATTAGCTTTCAAGGTGAAAACCAACTTAGGAAGAAAATTAACTTTTTCATTGGATCTGAGGAGTCTTACAGTTTTGCAGTAGTCTTGATTATACCTTCACACTTCATGGTTTTGATTGCTGTCTTGATCAATGACTCTCCATTTCTGCGGTTTGAGATTGCATTCCCCTATTTGCTTCTGTATTTAGGAGACATCATAGGGTGTTCTGGGTGCAGACTGTGTCTGTAGATGAGGCTTGTAAGATGCATGCTGTCAATGGGTAACAACTCCAGCTTGTCTCATTTGCTTTCTATTAGGAACAAGTTCACTTGCTAAATAATTCTGTTCTGATCTTCAGTTTTTAATTTACCTGACAGCGTGCTTTCTGTTGAACTGAGACTATGATCACTCACTGTAATCAAGTGCTCTTTGTTTGCAAACCCAGATGTTTCTAAACGGCAGACACTGAGTATGAGAGATGGTTTACAGTTTGGTTTGCCTTTCTGCTTCAATTTGTGAAACAGAAGCCATCCTGGAGTTTGCTACATTTGGTTGCAATTCTTGGAAACAAGGTTGAAGCACATGGGTCTTGCAAAGAATATTCTCTCTTGATGAGCTGGAAATAAAATACGTGGGTTTGGTGAACACCATTTCTGTTATTACTGACTGTCTGGGCCGTACAATACTGAGCGAAATAAAGGATCAAAGCCAGTAGCACCGTCATGTCTGCTCTGGAAAGCTGATGAATTGTTCAGTGCTTCCCTTGGTGCCTTTCAGTGACTTCTGCTGCGATCAATACAAGCAGCATGAACAGAAATTGGACCCTTCTGCTGGCTCTCATGCTTGCAAGTAAAGTGGAGAAAGCTTGATTTGTTTTGCTGCTTAAGCCCTTGCTGTCCTCACACGTATGCTATATGAGAGGCCTGCTTACCTGTTTGCATTCTATTATGTGGCTCTGCTGTCCTGCCTTCCAGGATGACACTTCAGTGGTGCCAAGCTGGATGTGAAGGAGCTAATGCTGTGATTTTGGATATATATATATTAAAACAAACCAAAAAACCCCAAACAAAAAAAAACCCAACACCAAACTCCAGAGAACTTTCAGCTGGACTGTAAGGATAATACAGTGCTGGTGTCTTTAATACTTGCAGTCTCTCAGAAAGATCTTAGACTTAAGGTCTACTGTCCATTATTCAGAACTACCAATACCTTTAGAAAGCTGCTTTGCCATTCCTTTACCCTTTCATCTAGACTATTTTCCGCTGATGAATTGTTCTGATGGTCACTGGCCATTGTAGTTGTTCTTGTAGTTTTTGCCACGTGGGCTCCTGAGCCATTGTTCTTGTTGCAAAACCAAAATCCAGCAACAGGTGCAGTGCTGCCTTCCTGAGCACGGTGTTGTCTTTGCTGTAGGTGTTTGCCTGTTGTCTGCATGAATGCTCCCACTTGTACTGGGGGCTCCTTTCTTTGCCTCGTGCCTTTCCTGGTGTAGCTGGGCCCTTATGCTTATGCAGTGTTTGTTAGCCAGGCCTTTTGCGGGCTTCAAGCGGGAATTGTCAGTGCCTGAATGCATAAGCTGAGGCTACCTGTGTCGTTCATCCCCTTGCTGCTGAGCAGTTGGACCAGTCTTCCTGATATCGGGACCTGACTTCCAAGATGTTTATCTCACTCGAACTGGTAAGGAGGATGCTCTGATGGTCTTGGATCAGTCTTCTGCTCTGTCTGGTCTGTTGCGTGCTTCTGAGGTGCTATTTTGCATTGAGGTTGAGATATATATATATATGTACGAATACTACTGCTTTTAAAACCTGGCATAATAATAATTAAGCTTAGGAGTGATACACCTGAATAGGTTTCTTCCATTAGTAAAGCAGTTAATAGGTGGATTAGAACGAACATTCAGCAGATGTTGTAGTAGCAGAGTAGAACTGACTTCACATTGGGGATTCATAATGTGTGTCTGAATCCATGCTTATAGACAAAATTGTGAGATGAGATTTTTTGGAAGAATAGTCTTGCCCAAAGAACAGGTGAGGCTACTTTATAGGGTAGGAAACTTCTTTGTTAGGTGATATTGAAGTCAGATGGCCTTGTGATTCCTTTAGCTGAAGTATTTTTAGCGAAAGGGTTTTTTTTGTTTTTTTTTTTTCTTGTAAACTTTGAAGCCAGATTTGTATGCATGCATACAAAAACTGATAGCACCTGTTAATTTTGCACCGGAGCTGAAGTGGTACAGACAAAGGCTCTATTACATAGTAACAGGTAATTAGTTATACAGGACTATCGGTTCTGGTCTGAAGGAAGCCCTCCCTGTTCAGTTCAGTGGAGATTTCCACCTTAAGTGTGATAGGGCAATGTCAGATGCCGATCTGACTAGTGAGTGATTTATTGCAATGTTGACAAGAAAAAACTCTACTAAAGGAAATGTTGATAGAGGACAATGATACTTCATTGCAGTTTCTTCCCTGAAAAGCTACAGTGGCATTGATGTTTTACTGTTTACATGTTGCTTCATCAGCTTGGGCAGTTTGTCATGGAGGGGAACTTGTTTTCAAGCACTAATGCCTCTATAGGCACACTTTTTTTCAATGAGGAAAACCAGTGAAGAAGCAAGCTATTTGTACAGTCATGTTCGTGGTCAGATTGCTCCCTTTTCCTGTCCATGCTCCATTTTACCAATTATATATTTTCTTTAGTGTTTCGAGGAAAAGACTGGAAAAGCAATAGAAACAGCATCAACAGTCTGTGTAAAATACATATTAATGTTCTAAAAATAATTTTAATTTTAACAAACTTCAGCTATGTGTTTCTTTGTCACTTCTTCCCAAGTTCAGCTGTTTGCCCTTCCATGCTGGGAGTGTTTGTGAAACCCATAATTCTCACTGTGTAACACATAAGAATTTTGCAAGTGACAGTTATAAGGAAATTCCATGGTAAATTATACTAAATCACAGGTAATTTGCCCAAGGCATAAAATAATTGAAGGGATCTGATGATAATTCTGAGGAAAAAACCCCAGCCTGATTCTGGGGGACTGTGTGTTGTAGAATCTTAAACTTGATAGTTTCTTGTATCCTTGTTTGAATCTTACTTTGAAGAAACTTAGGCCTTTAAGAGCTATAGGGTTTGTTGTCCCTGAAGACCTCAATGTCTTCTGATGTTCTAGTATCCTTAAGAAGGACACCAATGGACTGGGCTGTAGCTATTTTTAAAATGATGAAGCTGGACAAACATGCTAAAAATACCTTCTTAAGTTGGCTTGTGTGTAACCAGCACTTTTCAGATGACAGTGTGCATTTTCATCACTTCCAGGATGTTGAACCAGGTTGAATCACTCTAGCTTTTGTTACTGGAGTTGGATCCCACAGCTACAGAAAAGCAGAATCTGATGTGTAGTCTTCCTTGCGATGAAGACCAGTGTGAACACATCGTACCTGTGCCTGGCAAACTCTCCTTTGTCCTCCTTAGACCAAAGTCACTCCAAATTGAGAAGCATTTACATTTATTAGATTTGAAGAATTTGGACCATATTCATCATAGTATACCCGTACACACAATCTGTCCTGGCTCTTTATTAAAATGTTGCAGTGGAAGGAGACACTAAGGAAAATATCCAGTTGTTTCCTTGTGTTCAGTGACATGGATTGTTCTGGTCAGAGAAACATTGTGAGATTCCTCATTGCATTCTCCCAGCTATGTGAACGTGGCTTGAAGGTTCTGGTTTGGTTAGTGTGGGAGCTTGGATAACTGAAGATGTATGTTTGGATGAGAAGCTCTGAGGAGGTGGCTGTGCTTTCGCCCTCCTAGACTATGGCTCAGCAGGGTGCTGGCAAAGTTATTGATGGTGCTTTCAAGACTTGCTGTACAAGGACAGCAGTTGCATGCCCAGGCATATGGAGTCAAGGCTGACTGAACCAGCTTGCCAAAGCCAGGATGGCTTTTCTTGCTGTTGTGGCAAAGGAAAAGATGAACTGCAGTTTGTTGGGCTCAGCTGAATTTAGGTATCATATGGCAAGACTTCCTCCCGCTTTAATCCCTATGGAGACAAAAAGCGAGAGAGCAGCCAGGGTATTGTGGAGCTCTGTGTATCTTGGGAGAGAGGAGCACCTTTCTGGTGGGGAATTCAGGATCTTGCTGCATTGCCAATCCCATCAGTGAATTTAGGCTGCCAGAAAGCCTTCTTGACCTGGGAGCTATACATCCAGATAGCAGCCTAGCTGGTTTCTCCCTTTGGGAATGAAGAGAGGGGAAAGTGTATGTTGCACAGCAATAGTTTGATCTGAGTGGATCCAAGATGCTTGTGAGGACTCTGTGGTATCTATGTGGGCACTGTTTATCAGGTTAGGAGACGTTTTTAAGGGCCCTAATGTCTGCTAGGACTGAGTATAAGTACCTTGACAACGAGGAAGACATGGTGTACATTGTCCAGATAAATTGTTTTTTCCTTTAATGACCTGAATACCTTTTGGATGCATCTATATATCAGACCTTTCCTCAGTGTTATCTGAATTCTTCTGACCTAGAGGACATTACAGCTACACTTTCACCCTTTGGGCTTCTGTAAGGCTGGCTACAGCATAAATCTGGTTTTCTGTTGAGCTTCATAATCATGAAGTCGGCATTGATACTGAGCTGGTCGACTTTTTCAGAGGACAAATAGCAGTAGTCTTTGCATTTCTCTTTAATCAGATAGCCTCTCGTCTGAGAGAGGCTAGGAGCTGCTAAACTGATGTGCAGTGGCTGAGACACATAAAAAATGATACGTCCACTAATTACTGAATAGTTTCTGAAAAAGAAATTATTTTTGGTGTGTAAAATAAATTGTCTCTGGGTGATGGCATTGATATGCTGTTGATCATGCAACAACCATCTTTGCAAGCCTGAGTTTTCTTTTAAAAAGGCATGATTGTCTGTTAAATATTTGGGCATTCATATTCCCCCTGGGTTGATCAACTATTTGAAATGAATTATCTCACAGTCCTGTGACAATTAGAGTGGCATGCTCAGGTGAAAGGGTTTGTCTGTTTCATAGATTGTAGAGATACGCTCAGTGAAAATGAACATCCTCCCAAGGTTAAATTATCTATTTAAAGCTCCTCCAATTACAACGTTGGATAGAAGGATTATTTTTTTTTTTAATGTGGATAAGAGTTAGCAGAGGACAAATGACATAATTGGAGGGGGAGAGAGAGACTTCATACGTGCTTGCATCTAAAAGAGTGAGAGGGGTAAGGAGAAGATGGTGCCAGAGAACTGTCTTCATAGTCCTTTCTGGTTGCCGTAATCTCAAGCAGTCTTTGCAGGTCAGGAGAGTTAGTATTTGTGTAAAAGCTTCCTGCAACTTCTCCCTGGTGTGCGATGTGGCACTTGATGCCATCTGGCCTTTTTGTAAGAGAAAGTAAAAAAACAACCCGACCCTTATATTGGACTGTATAAATAGCCTGCTTTTTGCTCTTATATAGCACAGAGGAACTAATAGCTGGTGAGTTGAACTGACATATTCCTTTGTGCACAAGTTACAGCAACTTAAATGAAAATTACACTCCTAGCAAGAGAATGGACCTCTGTTTAAATTAGATAAGGAGATTATGACAGAAAAAGATCATTGAATAAAGGGGTTTTTAAACTAGCCAGTGAAATAAATGTATGACTTCAAACTTTGTCTTGCCAGAATTTATTAATAAAACACAGTGAGGTTTTTGGAATACAATGAAGATCCTTTCCTTTGAAGGTTACAGTGTAATTTGTGTAATTGTGTTTGTATAATTTGACTTCAAGATATGTCCTTGTAATTTGGTAAACTGCAGATCTTGCGCCAATCTATTGCATTTTTCTTGTGCCTCATATTGATGGACCTAATTGCCTCATAAGTATATACTCAGTTTAAAGCCATTGCACTGCCCTCTGGACCTTGAGAAATTCGCCTTCCAGTCTGTAATGATAATCTCTGTATGGATCTTGTCTGTGAAGCAGCTGGCCATCTTTCCTTGCTTCCTTACTAAGTATACATAGATAATTGCTGTTCTGGATAACCTCGTTTTGCTGTTGTATAGCTGAAGAAAACACTGTATGACACCTACATTTTTCCCAGCTGCAGGATGCCCTTTTTTGGCAGGGAAGCTAGAACACAGCAATCGCAGGTGTCGTCTTGTCAGGAACTGGCTGATACTCACTGAGAAAATCCCCTAGAATTGTATGTGCATGGCACTGTTTCAGCTGGTCCTTCACTGAAAGTGTTTCCTGATGGAATGGGATAGAAAAGTAGCTGTGGGCAAGGCAGCGATCGGTGTTGGTAGGGTGTGTATGTAATTCTGAATATTTATTCTAATGACATTTAATAAATGGGCTTCATGCTCTTGCGCTTTCTCAGTACAAAACAGGTGCTGAAACATCTAGACAGGCTTGGAAAAAAGTTACCATTTCAGTGCTATCTTGTTGCTGAGGCCCTTTGAAGTCAACAGAAAATGTGGGCAAACAATTTGTGTTCTGAGGCATTAATACTATGAGTTGTTTGCTCACCCTAAGAAGCTGCAGTGAGATTGCTCTTGGCTGCTGGAGCAGGGAGAAATTGTAAATACGAGATGAAAACGCTCAAAACTTTCCTCAAAATGCTGGAGAAGGAGGTAAAAAAAAAATATTGAGTAAGACGTGTCCATGGAAGGGTTGAGGGCAGACAATCATGCTGAGGAGTTGAGTCACTGGAACTCGAGGTGTAGATAAAGCTGATTTAAAGATGGAGTTTGATTGTGTTGCAGTAATTTTTCTATTGGCTTTATGTGGTAGGCCCTGAAAAAAATGGCTGTTGTTAAAACCATCAGAAATGTAAAGTGTCTTTAAATCTTAAAATTGCACAGAATAAAAAAAAATTTAGAAAAGGTACCTCTTCACATAGGTATTGATTCTTAAATGAATGGTATGAAACTTGAAAAGAAATTGCACTATTTACAACTTATTTCTACAACCTTGGAGTGAAATATTATGTATTGACTTCAGAGCAGAAGACGTTGAGTGAAGTTATACAAGCTTAATGAAAATAAACCTACACATGACTTTGCATAAAGGGGGTGAAAATCAAAGGACTAACAAATTTGCATAGATAACATTTGAATTGATAATTCATATTGTACTTCATTGCAAGGATGTAATTTTTAATTAAGAATAAAATGTGGTAGATATTTTAAACGGGAAATGATTATAATTGCAGATGGAAATGGAGGTAATGAGAACTGGTTTAATTAATTGTTAAAATTTTTCTTTTGCTTTTTGTTTTGTTTATAAGCTTGTGGCCTGTGGACATGACATTTGTTTTGTAGATGTGTATATTTAAACATACAATGATTAAGGCATGAAATGCTGGTAGCAAACAGTTTGTCTGAGTTGTATCAGTTACTTGAAGGGGTCTGTATGGATGGACTTCTGAGCATCTTTGATAGACAGACTGCTGTTTGCAGGATTGGTGTGAAATTGTGGTGTAAAAACTCTATTTCCAAAATGTTGTTTTTAAACCATATTTGTCTTTCACTGTGGGTTTCACAGATGGCGGAGCTACTTCACTGGGGAAAAATGAGGTGGTGTTTGTACCAAGCAACTGTTGCCTCTAAAGTTCTCCATTGATGAATATGACAATACTGTGTTGACCTGAATTTAACTCTGCAAGATTTTGTTGATCTGTTGTACTCTGTCTGTGGTTAACCAACACAGCCCTTCAGGAAGCTGTGGGGGGCTCTTCATACAGCTGAGCAGATCTGTGCCTGCAGAGGAGGGAAGAACCTGGGGTTATGCAGCTCCCATCATC